>NC_133897.1:72229860-72335379 GCF_964199755.1 Larus michahellis | reverse complement strand
ATAATGTTTCCTATGTGCGCCACTAAGGGGTATTACGTCAGAGAAGTTGGTGTGTTGTGCTCCCAGTGAAATGGCCGAGAAAAGATAAGGACTGGTAAAAATACATGGAAAGTTTTTTGTGGTGGGTCTTCTTGTGTGTGATCTAGGTTATTCAGCCCAGTCTTGGAGGAAAACAAAAGTTTTGTATTATCTGGAAAGCTGAGAGGTGGGTAGATACCCAGTAGATAGGGGTTTTGTCACAGTTTCCATTGGCCTTGATTCTGCCATTTGGAAGATGATAGAATTAAGACCTTGTCCAGAAATGAGAGTGAAAAAATAGCATTCGTTATTTGTAACTTACTGTTTTTTAAAAGTCTCCTTTTGCACTTGGGGCAGCAGCTTGTGCTGTTTTATGTAAGAATTCCCTATGTACTTTGCATGTAGCTGTTCTTTTAGAAACTTACTTTTTATACAGGAAGGTGTTAGTGGCTGCCATCAGATGGTTCTTACATCTGTAGAAAATCTCAGGTCTGGATAAAGATGTTAAGTGTGCTAAACAGCTTTCCTTCGGGCTAGATGATCGGAATATTTAAACATGTTTTTAGCTGCTTGTAGGAAGGCAGTATTCTAGCAAAGCAGAGGCTGAGCAGAATTAGGCCGTGCCATCTGAGAGACCCGTTCCAAATGCAGCAGAAGAAATAAGTCAGGTAAGAAGCTGCGATCATGGTGTAGGAGTAAGCGGAGAGTCAAGCCCCTCTGGGGCTTATGACTCAGTGGCCAGGGAGGCTTGGGCAAGCTGAGCAATGAAAGTGGCTGTTACTGTTTGATTTTTGCTTTGTGTGCTGATACGCTTTGCAGACAGCATTGCACAAAATACAGCGGCGATGCACACCTGTTCGTATCATCAGCTTCTTCTTTCTCAGGGATGTAGCCCATGGCTAGTGCTGCACATACAGCTGTGCCACATGCGTGTCTGGACATCACTGCAAGAAGCAGTAATGAAATATTCTGCATCTGAAATAATTTGTGATACAACAGCCAGAATAGCAACACTAATAACTCTCTTATCCTTGGCACAGAAATCAAAATTATAAAGGCCGCTCTTCACTCTTTAAAGAAACAGTTGAGCACTGCTTTAAAGAAAACCTATCTGTTCCTTAACACCAGTACCAGACAGCTTGAAGATAAGGTATGTGAAGAATGGAGCAGCATTTGCACTTCTAAAGACTGTGCAACTAGGCAAGATATCCCTTCACATTGGTGCAATTCTTTCCAGGTATTTACCTGAGAAGTAGTTTGTGCAGTAGTAAAGCCCAATAACTCATCTGCAAACAGGATCTGTTGAAAATGCATCATCTGGCAAAATTCTGGGTGGTTGCGCTCAAAAGTTGATAGCTGCTTGTAAGCTTGGACCCGTAATTAATCATGAGGAAGTTAAGAAGGAAAAAAACTGAGGAGAACACGAGCGCCAAGAATATTATCCAAACACGCCTAGAGAAAAGAGTGTTCTTTTATAATTATTTTATTAGTAATAATATTTATTTTTTTATTACAGCTAGGGTAATAGCTGGGGTTTCCAGAGAAGCCAGTGGGAGTTGTGTGTGATTCTGAGGTCTGATGGTAGTATCTTAAATGAAAAAGGCACAGTATTGTAACAACAGTGAATGTTGTGAATACAGGAATGAAAAATGGCTGCAAGTTGTAACGCGTCTGCATCAAAGTCAGCAAGGAAAAGGCATGTTATACCCTGTATTATTTGTAAAGTAGGACATAATCGTACAATTAAAGGCTTGTGTCATAGTGGATACACATAGGGAAAACACCGCAACCTTGATATTCTCTTCACGTACTAGGCACAATGAGCTACCTTTTTGTGTGTGTCTTGCTGTGCTAGCAGCCCCGTTGAAATTATGGAATAAAATGGGTAGGCATGGTATGATCTATTCTTTAATAATTGCAAAACACTCTAGGATCTTCAGAAGAAGGATGCTCAAGAACTGTGAAATAGCTTTTATTAGACCAGGGTAGGGGGGTGGTGAGGGGATGGAGAATGATATCATGGGCCCCAGTTCAGACGGTGCTTGTTTAAATCTATCACTTCTGAGTGGGGCACTTAAAGGCACGTTTAATGCCAAGTGTATAAAACCTTGTTGAATAAGTTAAGCATCAGCTGAGTCAGGTGTATGCTCGTATGCAGCTTGCCCTCTTCTCGGCTCTATTAGTCTACAGCCTGGGAGACTAAACTGCGAACAGAGAAAACTTGGCAATGGAGCTGGTTTCTTACCCTGATAAGTTGTAACAGACACTTGGGTGATGCTGCCTGTTAATTTAGAAGGCATTTAACACTTAATCATGCTTGTCTAGTACAAGCCAGGAAGGACACTGCTTTCTGCAACCTCTAATTGGGTGCCATCAGTAATGTAAGCCTAAGATTGTCCCAGTCAGCAACTGTATTGCCTAATCAGCACGAGCGTGTGCCCATTGGGGATCAGACATAGATAAGCAGGAGAGAGGGAGAGGGAGAGATCTGAACATTTCTATGAGATGAGCAGCATGTCAGGAGCATAGAGGATGTCTAGATTTATGTGCTTTTTGGCAGCACTAGTGAGCTATTAATCATTTCTCATGAATAGGGCTCTTGTAAATCAGAGGTAGGGAACACATTTCGTGGATAATCATGGCAAAAATGTCAGCTTTGCTATTTGGTCATATGCTGATAGGATGCTTAGCACTGCAGCGGACGCAATCACACACATAAAATCAAAATAGTACTCCCCTTACATGATGAGTGGGAAGCAGGGAGGCAGTAGAGAGGTGAACTTTTCATCAGTGTTTGAGAAGTAGGGAGCTAACGTGTAATAACAGAAAGGGTGACCTATATTTTTTTTAAGGTGAAGCTTTACTGAGGGAGCCAGGGTTGGGTTCAAGTCAGCATCTGGATATAACACAAAACATTTAATAAGACACACTTTGCATCACTTTAACAGCTGGCTGATCGGTTCATGGTTTTCCTTTACTTTTATTGCCCTGCAATTTATGGTATATGGCCCTTACGTGCAAATACCTTATTAGTCACAGGGTTCCTTATTTCATGAAGTATACTGAATGCGCTGTCAGAATTAAATATTGTCAGGATAACGAGCAAGGGTGGGGTTTTTTAGCTTTATCACTGAAGGCAATGTTCAGGGTGAATAGAACAGTAAAAGCAGCTGGAAAGCAAAATGCGGAAGGTCTCCCTTCAAATTGTGCAAGGCACCCGGCCCTTGTGTATTAAACCCATTGCTCAAGGACTGACATTTAAAGAGCTCTTGGAAGTGAGTCCTGTGCAAGGGAGGTGAGACAGAAAAGCCTCACCCAGGGCTTTCCAATGCCAATGCGTTACTTGCTGTAACCAGTCTGAGCTGAAAATCTCAGTGGCTAAATCAGGATTAATGCAGAGTGGTTCTTAGGTTAAATATAATGGTGTCCTCAGTGTACTTTTGGCTTAAGAAATTTCCTAATGTTCATTTCCTTGAGGGAGCATCCCCTCCGCCCCCCCAGCTTGTTCCGTTGGCCTCCAATCCTACGCTGTTTCTCCATAAATTAGCAACATACAGCAATGGAAATGACACGTAACTGTTGTCCAAGTTAATGCTGGTTGCATCTACAGTGGGGAATGGTTTTCACACAAGTCCCCCGGTTTTGGGTGCAGCCTTGGGTAGCGTCCATAGCGGTCCTGCCCCTCGCAGGCACTGGGCTGGAGGCTGCCAGGTGACTGCCCCACACCGCTCTTCCCAATGTGCTGAAGTAACAACCTGTGGGAGACTTTTACTGCATTTCCTTGGAGTTGTGGGAACAAAGTCCAGGCTTTTGAAACTCCCTGGGAAACATCCATAAATCCCCATGAATCACAACCATTTTTAAATCCCCTTTCAAATTAGAAGCCATGGCTTTTGCTCAGGGAAAAAAAGAATAGTGTTTTGAAAGGCATTCATGAGTGAGCTTGTAAACAAAAGTATCCTGATGGTGACTGGTGCCAGTGCTTTTCTCTATTTAGGTCTGCCCAAGACAAATTGGGTCAGAGAAGGGCTTGAGATGGGGATGTGCTGGCCCTACAGGCATCGCCGCGTTTGGTGCCGATAATGTGTTCCACGCTGCAGACGCACCCCGATTTCTCATCTCACCCTTTAAACCACACCAACTGAATTATACTGGAGTATGTCCTTCCACACGGCTAGAATACTGGCTTGTGTTTTTAGAGGAATTTTATTATTACTTTAATTCTTGCCATTTTCAGAGTTGTGAAGCTTAGGGTAACCGTAATATAGCTATGGGGATGAATTTGTCCTTAGATAAATTTTATCCACCAGAAGGGGTGCTTTCAGCATGCTTGGTTTCTCAGACAGTCTTAATTTGCTATTGCTTGGCAGTGGGGAATCAGCCAAGTGAGCGATTCCCCTCTCCTTCTCCCTCTTACTTGAAATTCAACATGTCCCATCTACACTTCAGATTTACAGTGTTCCTGTGGTGGCTGAAATTCAGGACAATTCAAAAAACAAACAAACAAACAAACAAACCAGAGAACATACTTCTTCCAAACAGGTATTTTAGCATCTTTTTTTTCTTTCTACGTTTTTGGTTGAGCTGGTTGTCCACCCCTCCATGCCCCCCCTCAAACTTTCCTAATAGGTGTTACTTCATTCATTGTTGTGAAATTAGTGGTCTGATTAATATTCACAGACCTCAGTCACAGTCTTAGAAGTTCTGTAGTTTCTGTTATCACTGTCCCAGGAGCAAGGTCTAAATACCAATGAATTTCTGAAGGTATTGGGAAAGGAGTGGGGTGAAAGTCAAGGTGTTAATATACTATGCTTTTTTTTTTTCCGTTTGCTTTTTTTCTTAGATGCGAGCTAACACATTTCAGCTGTCCTTTCCTTTAGCGAATTTAACAAACTTGATGCCTTTCAGGGTGTGAGTCCAGGAAGCAGGTTGCTCCTTGTTGCCACAATTCACTACTCCTGCTTCTCCTCTTTCTGCTCCTGGTTTACAGTCCTACCTCTATCGCATTGTCGTCCTTGCTTGTGGTACGAGGCTCTGTTAAGGTGTTTGCTTTTGCTAAGTTGCTTTTCTGCCTGTTGGGTGAGTTGAAGCGTCTCTGGGCTGGTACAGAGGGAGCAGCGAGAGCACACAGTTAGGAGAGGGGACAGAGGGAAAGAGAGGAGGAGGAGGAGGGATAGGGGAAACAGAGCTGCTTGTTTCACTGCAATGATCTAAACTGTGCCCTTGCCAATGGGTTTGTACAAAGCCAGCTGCAAGGATTTGCTGCGTTTGCCACAGGGACGTGAGAAAGAGGTAAAGCCCGTGCCTCAGCTGCTGCGGTTTGATAGCACAGCACCCTGTCAGACCTACAGCAGTGGTGCAAAGTCCATCAGTAGATGGTGGTACCCTGCTCCCTCTGTGTCTGAGGGAAGTTGCTCCACTGTGGCAAAGGCATTGGATCTGCAAGAGAACCAACTGCCGAGCCCGTACGTCTTGGAGTGGTGCTCGGTGTGGTCCTGATCAGCCACGAAGGACGCCTGCTACTTTTTGTTTCAATTTCACACGCCTGGTGAACGTGCGTGTGTCTGCCTCTCAGACCCATTATCTTTAGAAAATATGGCTGCACAGCACTTTTAAAACCGATTCAGCTACTTCTAATGACTTGTTACTTGGGTGCCAAATAGAATAGGTAGAGCAGGATATTTTTCATCAAGTTCTTATTAAAAAGAATGTAAAAAACATTAATTGATACGAAGCCATAAAGATCTGGGCCTCCAGTTATTCTCAGAGCCCTTAGGGTGAAATTAACCCTCAAGTACAGGCTTTTTTAAGGCTTTTACAGCACGCCAGTCCCATGGGGGGTCTGAATAAAGATGTATTATGGAACAATTTTACTATATAATTTTCAAGTTCAGTATCTGCCTGGATCTTTTCAGTGTTTAGCTGACTTACGATCTTGCAGTACATATATTGATCCCTAATCTTAGACAGATTGGGAGTTCCGACATAAAGCTGCATTAATAAATTTGTCAAGTTGATAAAAACCTGACCCACAATAAAGCAATACTGAAGTCTATGTAGCATATAAATATTTATTATCTACTTATTATATATGAACCTGAGATTAGTCTGGCAGCTATATGTGATATAGTATAATTATGCATATATACACGTTATATATATCATATTATGTGTATGTATGTAAATATATAATAATTTTAGCCGTTGTGGGGAAAAGTCAGAGTAGAGAATGGGGTGGTGAATGCCACCAGTTTTACTTTGTGATACACTGAATAAAGCATGCTTCCAGTCCAGCCTAAAGAAAATATTGCCATGATTTAATATGACATTTCTAACTGAAACGTCTGTAACTTCAGAACAAGAGTAACGGGTTGTACTTTCTTATAATGCTCCTTGTGATTTGATGCAACTTTTCCTCTGTATGTTTTCTTTAATTTTTCTGTTTTATGTGAAAGCTGAACAGACTGAATTTGTTTGTAATTTGGAATTTAAAGCAAGGCTCTTTGTTAAAAGCCCAGAGGAAGTTTCCATATGACTTATGGGCCATTTGGGCTCAATTGAATTTAATGGGTTTCAGCTGCACCTCCACAATGGCTTTGAAGGAAGTGAAGGGAGATCTATAGGTCTTAATTGCTCAAGACTGGCTTGTTTCTCTTGAAAAGGCTGTTTGCAAGAAGCAGGTTGGGAGTATTAAAGTATACATCCTGAAAGGGATGAAGGAACTGCCGTTTGAGGAAGGGGTTAGGATGAAAATAGCTGTAAGTCGTTACTCAGCAGCTGGACTAGTCAATCTGAACTGGTCCATGCTAAGTCCTTGTTTGTTTGCTTAAAAATAATCAAATAATTGGAGGGCATGGCTAAGCCAAACTTCCTTTATCATGCTTTCAAGAAAGGAATGGAGATCTTGGAACTGACAAGATAAATTAGGCTGAGACCAAAAGAGAAACCCAAACAGATAGTCCCCTTGGCCTTCTCTCATGCTGGTTGACAGACATGAGTTTTTGAGTCAGCAGGTGAACCATGACTTCTAAGAGCAGTGGTTTGTTTATTCTTCCACTCTACAAAGCATTTCAGTGGAACAGAACAAATCTGACTGGGCAAATTTCCATTTCTATTTCATATTTCCTTCTGTATGTGCATTGCCAATTGGCCTTATAGACTGTTGTTACGAAGTTTGCTAGCATTATCCCTGGCTTCGCATTAGGAGGTGTCTGACCCAGAAGAATCTCTTATGACCCTGTTTTCCAGGCAGGCAGGAGAACATGTGAAACACAAAGTTAAGAATATAAAGGAACTATTGTCTCATTCAAGATAAGCCAAGAGACCATATTACAGGAAGTTAACCTTTGGCGTACTCTATCATTTTGGCCGGCATCATACAGGCAAGTAGGAAGGGGACATTCTCCTGAGGTACCCAGCAGATGAATGCCAGATGGTACTGTCATAATACACAAAAAATAGCTAAATACCTACCGGTTGTGTTCAGTACGGAGGGAACATTTTTCTTTTTCCGAATCCTGCAGGGCAGAACTCAGACAAGCATCTTAATGCAAACATTGCAGTAACTGAAATGTGAAGCTGGAAATCCAAAGAATTCTCCAAAAGCTTTAAGTAGCATTTTAGGCTCGAATTCATGTTGGGCCTAATGGATCCTCAAAGGGGAGAATGGTTTATCAGAGGCAAACAGTTTAAGTACAGTGTGTCAATGTGGTAGGTAAATGGGAGTTTGTTACATCAAATAGGGAGGCTTGATGAAGAACAAAATGACGGAGCTTTGCTGATGAGGCCAGCACTGCCTACATTGTATAGCTAAGTAGATCCAATCCCCAGCCTAGTGCCTAGGTCAAATTGAGGGCTTTAATTTTCTGTCGGGAAGTTTCTTCCTTGGTGGTTTCTGAATCTCGGTCAGGAAGGTGTAGAGAAAAATCTCAGGCCACCGTCACCACCAGCACAGTGATGCAGCAGTGCCTAGCTGAGGGGAAATGTGTTTACTTTTCCCATGTTAAAATATGTCCATTTCAATTTCCATGCAAGATTATAAGAACAAAAATATGCTTCCCTTTAGGGGAATGGCATTTGGCTAAATACCGTGCGTTGCTACAAACCTTAGATGCGAAGGGACGCATGCAAACATTTACACAGAAGACCATTATGGATGTGGAGCTGGGTCTCAGTCCTATAGGAAAAAATATTTCTGGCTGCTTGGCTCTTTCAGACTATGAAATTTATTGCCTACAGATAGAGGCCGAGTAGGTAGGTGTGGTGCCGTGACAGAAACTGAACAGTTAGCTCAGCCCTTCATCATTTGTCCTTAAATCCTCTCCATGAGGCTTTATACAGCCTGTTTTCCTAATAGCTGAGCTTACTCAGTTTGCTGAAGCAATAAGCTTGTATATGCATGCCTCAGTCATTGTTGTTCTGTATTCTGGCCTATTCAAGATTAGAGAAGTCTTCCTCAAAGCTTCCCAGAAATACTGCTAACGTTTGTCTGTTCATTGTCTTTGGTGGTTGTATCTTCTTTCGTTAACTAGGGTAGCTGGTGTCGAAAATCAAACACAAGGTAATAGACCACAGCGAGCTGTCTGTTGCTGCAGATGGAGGATACCTCTAGGATTTGGGTCAGAAAACACTTGGCAAGCGTCCCTCTGAATTCTTCTTGTCACATGTTGAGGAAGCCTGCTTAGTGGCAGGGGTGAAGAAGGAAGCTGAAATCTTAAAATGGCTGCAATATGATTTTTTTGTTGTTTAGCATCAAAGCTATTTACAGCGTATCTTGCCAATTTATTCATACTGTTGCTGTCATGGGTTTTTCCTGATTCTTTGCATTCAGAACAGGAAAAAGCCCCCGCCCCCCTCCCCCAGTCCCATTTAAGGTTGCAACAGCAGGAAAAAGGAGGCTTACTTATGCCCCCTTTAGAACTGGACCTTGTGGAGGTACTGTAAGAAGCCATTTGTTTTCCTTAAACACAGTTCAGCTTCACACACAGTTCAGATGGTTTCCACTTGAAATTCCTGATCTAGTCCAAATAGCTCTCAGCCTTGACTGCTGAGCTGTGAAGGGGCTCCCCCTGCCCCGTGCCTCCCCGAGCCCACCGTGCTCCGGGCTGGGGAAGGCAGAGAGCTCATAAAGCCTGCCTGCTTTCGCCTGCTTGCAGACACACCTTCAAAAGCTCTGGCACCCCTCCTTTCGCTGCGCTTGCAAAAAGAATCACAGAATGTGTTGGGTTGGAAGGGACCTTTAAAGGTCATCTAGTCCAACCCCCCTGCAGTAAGCAGGGACATCTTTAACTAGATCAGGTTGCTCAGAGCCTCATCAAGCCTGGCCTTGAATGTCTCCAGGGATGGGGCCTCCACCATCTCTCTGGGCAACACGTTCCAGTGTTTCACCACTCTCATTGTGAAGAACTTCTTCCTAATGCCTGATCTAAACCTACCCTGCTCTAGTTTAAAACCATTGCCCCTTGTCCTATCGCTACATGCCCTTGCAAACAGCCCTTCCCCAGCTTTCCTGTAGGCCCCCTTCAGCTACTGGAAGGCCGCTATAAGGTCTCCCCAGAGCCTTTTCTCTTCTCCAGGCTGAACAACCCCAACTCAGCCTGTAAAGAAGTGGAGCGGTATTTGAGGGAGTCCTCCTCCTTTTCTTTGGAGGCCCTCTTTATCAGGCATTCTGCTGTTTGGGCATAAGCTTGAGGTTTGCAAGCCTGCAGAGTCACTGGGTGTAAAAGTGACAATCAGGCAGATCTGCATGGACGAAAAGGGAAAAAGTAGTGAGTTGTACTATTACACTGCCTGTACCCTCGCTGCTCTGGAAACTAAGATCCCATATTGTTTATAGTTCTTCAGTACAGTCTTTTAAGCAAATACCTATTTTTTTTTTTTTTCTCCTCTTCTAGAGCATGAATGGGTACGTAAGATTCGAGATAGATGGGTGGATAGTGGCAGAGCTGTTGGACCCTACTGCACTACTCTAACTATTGGCTTACAGACTCTCATGTCCAGGGAGTCCCTTTTCCCTAGGAAAGGTTAGAAATTGTCAATGCTCCAACACCATTCTTTGCCAGAGAATGGTTCCTTGATGGAACTGAAGCTGCTGTGGCTGCAGGCAGGGGAAGAGGATGCTGCAGGCATGAGGCTGGCCTGGAAGGAGGAACTGTAGAGATAGGAGAATGCTTGTGTTTTGGTCCAGGTCCTGGAGGTGCTGCGACTGTATTGCCCTGACTTTGTCACGATCCTTTATCTTTATGGGGACCTGCAAATCCCATTTATCAATCACAGTGCAGTATACCAGCAGCTTGTTTCACGTTTGACCTGTAGGAATTATGTCTGTGTATCATCTGGAGAAGCAATTGGTACATATATACCAAAGATGACCAGACTCCTTTATGTTGCCATACCTGTTGCATTGCTCATTGACCCACAGGATTACATTAGGAGCTATGGAAATGCATAATCAAAATCATAACATTTCAAGATGCAGATTTAAATATATCATATGCATTTTTTCTTAGAGAGGGAAGGAAGTTATTTTGGTTTATATTTTCAGTAACGTATATTATTTTTTGTGGCTCAAAACCATGTAAAATTAAAAAATGAAACAAATGAAAAGGCACAAAGACTTTTGTCCAAGAAGCCCACAAACTAAATTTAGCCTGAGGTGATGAGTTAGGTTAACAAACAGGAGTGGGGCAGTAGGTTAAGGAAGAACAGGGGTTACAGAAATAAGATTACATGTGGTATGTCCAATGCACCCTGATACGCTTCCTTATGCCCTTCTCTAGCCAGATGCTGCAGAGAAATGGCAAAAGATTTGCTCTCAGGGGCAGGGAAATATCATTGTGGTGTTTGGTTTGCAGTGCTTAGTTCAGTGGGATGCTAATCCCTGTTTGAGGTCCCTGAGTGCTATAGCAACACAAATAATACACAAAACATAGTAGCAATAAGATCACAGAATCACACACAGAATCACAGAATGGTTTGGGTTGGAAGGGACCTTAAAGATTATCTAGTTCCAACCCCCTGCCCTGGGCAGGGACACCTCCCACTAGACCAGGCTGCTCAAAGCCCCATCCAGCCTGGCCTTGAACACCTCCAGGGATGGGGCATCCACAGCTTCTCTGGGCAACCTGTTCCAGTATCTCACCACCCTCACAGTAAAGAATTTCTTCCTGATCTCCAATCTAAATCTCCCCTCTTTCAGTTTAAGACTGTTACCCCTTCTCCTATCACTACACTCCCTGATAAGGAGACCCTCTCCGGCTTTCCTGTAGGCCCCCTTTAGGTACTGGAGGCTGCTGTAAGGCCTCCCCGGAGCCTTCTCTTCTCCAGGCTGAACAACCCCAGCTCTCTCAGCCTGTCCTCATAGAAGAGGTGCTCCAGCCTTCTGATCATCGTCGTGGCCCCCGGCTGGACACGCTACCTTAGCCCAGCTCCTTTCTGAGTGCTGCGCCCCTTTTTTTTGGCTGAGCCTAACCTAAGAAAAAAGGACTGTGCAGCTTGTAGGGATGCAGCCATTATTTTGTGTTTGTTCTTACCTTTGAAGTTTGCTCATCCCTTTCAGAAAGGATGTTTCCAGGTGTGACTAAATTTGATATTAGCCCCCTCCCTGCTCCCTGTTTGATATATAGAATATCAGAAATGTTTGGATCTGATTATGTAGAGGTAGGAATACCAGAAAAGAGGACCATATAACAACTCAGCATAGTTTGCAGCTCAACTTCTAATAAGGAAGTGGGAATAGGATGGATGATTTTATTTCTTAAGAAGACAGGAGTTCTCAAGAGTCATTCCCAGAAACACAGATGCTTGCAAAAGAGGCATTGGAAGACACTCATGCCTGACCAAAGGTTTTTGCTTCTGATGGCTGAAGTGAAGCCCAGGCTTGAAACTGTTCTTCCTTGGCCTGCTGAGCACTGGTGGGTCCAGGTCTGTCACCACCCAGCAAAGCTTGCCGGAGTCAAGGTCAGTAGCTTCGTGGGCTATGAAATATGTGATTTGCTCCATCAGGATTAGTGTGTGCAGTTCGCTCCAATACGCTGGTCTTTGGAATTTAAAAATAACCTGGAAAAGTCAAATTGTGTTTAGAGGTTAGTTTTACATGTGGTCTGAGCCCAGTGTTCATGCCTTAGACATGCTTCTAATATATTTTGGCCATATTGTGAGGTGTTAAAAGTTTAGCTGGAAAAGACTTTAAACACTGCTGCATTACTGGTTTGGGCCCCACAGTGGCCATCATTCTCCACTCCTTTACCTGTTATTTCACCCTATAAGTCCAACTCCCTCCAGAAGCACGAACTCTCATGCAGCTGGTAATGCTTATGCATCCAAGTAATGTGGATTTGGGTCCAGAAGACATGGTCAGAGTTTGTCTAATTAGCTTCCTGTCACTATAGCCAAGGCAGAAATTTAAGGTACAGTAACTCATTTTATAGTCATTCTATCTGGCACTGAATATAGATTGGAAAAATTCTTTGCTTGAGCAAGATGTGTGGTAATATTGTTATGCTATATTCAAGCGCTCTTTGAAAATAAATTAGATTCTCATGAGTGTGAGAGACTAGTATCCCCTACCACAGTCAGACCTGACACAGGCAAGTCTCCTCCTTACTCAGAACTGCTAAATTCTGTGAAGAGGAAAACCAGCCAAAAAGTTTTTTTTTTTTGTTTTTTTTTTTTTTTTTTTTTTTGTGACCCCTAAAGGATTTGGTCTTTAGAACGGCTAGATAAAGCATTAGCTGTGGGCAGAACATCTTAGGAACCACACCTGTTCCCCAGGCCTGTGCACGCACATCTCCCCATGCCAAATCAAGCTGGTGTATCAAAAAAGGGACCCAAATATTTAGGGCAGAAATCCTCGCTCCGCTTGTAAGTTCTGTTTTTCTTCTGGTGCTTCCTCTCAGGCCCCAAAAGCTGCCCCTTAAATGCTGCTTGTGAATGGAAAAAATTATGCACTTTCAAATTCCCTCCTGGGGAATGAGGGCTCATATCTCTCCCTCTCACACTGATACTGTAATTTCACACTTTTTTTTTTCGCCAGCAGTTGAGCATCTCCTCGTTATATATGACATGCATGTTTCATTTTCATTAGGGCTTTTATAGTTTGAGAGGCCTGATGAGCAAGGGAAAGCGAAGTGGCTGGGTGGAAGGGCTGCCTCCTGAAGGGAGGTGGCTGCAGGAGGCGGTGGGCTCTCCCATGTCCCAAATAGTGCCGCCACCCTTCCCAAGGTGATGCAGGGTTTTGCTGACAATGAAGCCTCCAGTGAGACCACAGCCTTTATTACTGCTATTGCAAAGCTGTATGTATACACAGTGGGAAGAAACAGGGCTGGAAAGTGGAAGGTATCAATCAGAAACACCCTCCTTTGCTTTGCCGTAGGGATGAGACCAGGGCATAGAGAGCCTATGGGTGATTAGCTGAGCTTTTGCTTAAACTAAAGAAGTCCAATGTGGTACTTGTTGGATGGAAACTAAGATAAACTAGGTAGGGACCAGGCTCTCTGATGACTTATGATTAAGGCAGCTAGGAGCTAGTCCACTGTATCTGAATAATGTCATGGTTAATTGCCACCCAGTTATCAAAACTGTCTGGGCTGATCATCATCTTAGAAGAGCTCACACATTCTTAGTCTCGTCTCTCACCAGGAGAAGGGCAAGATGTGGAAGCCTTTGTGGGACAGAAGATGGAAATGCTGCTTGCTGCATTTTGTAGCTTGACTTACTATGGCTGGACATTTAACTTGTTGAAGAATAGTTTGACAATTACATGGAGGCTACTTCTTTCCATGCCCGCCGATGGGGTGAGCTCTCAGGCATTTGTATAATTGTTACTGGCTGCTGGTGCTAAACTGTTTGCTTGAAGAGGTTGTGCAGTCTGAATCTGATGTCTGGGCACTGCCATGGGTCTTCGGTCTTTGTGCTTTAATTGCTTGTGGCACTGACCATACACAGGAAGAAAAATTAATTAAAATAATTTAGCTGTATAGAAAGTATTTTTGTATTAAAAGCCACCCCAGACCTGTAAGGTTGTCATGTAGCAAAATTAAGCTAGGTTTATCTGTGGGTAAGCACATACAGCTTAGGTTTTGAATACTCAAAGGATACTTTCCTCTGGATGTCTATTACTGATAATGGTGCAGTATCAGAAGCATTAAACGGGTTTTCTGAGCACGACAAAAACTGATAGCTGTAAGTAATGGCCTATAAACTCCGCGTTTCCTGAAATGCAACCCACACTGAGGCGATGCAATCAAACTTCTTTTATATGAAACCTTCATGTACGCTCCCAATTCTTTTCCTTCTGCATTCCCACCTTCCTGCCCCTTGGCATTCATTCACTGCTGACATGTTATTAAAGTTGTCTCTGAAGCTGGCCCAAGGAGTCGTACATATTATTTACATCACAACAGAGCCTGGGAGCATCAGACAGGGCTGGGGGTCTGTTGTGCCAGCTGCTATTCAGCCTTTAAGTACAAAGATAGTCCGGCCCAAAGAGATTTCTATCTTGAATTTTAACAGGTAGACAGAGGGAGATGATTGTTTCCTGATGCTTCAGACTCTTCATTCAAGTTGCTGTGAGTAGCAGTCTTTAGGAAAACCTCCTTCTCTCTTGCAAGGGTATCATACAAGACTGCCAAATTGAGATATGCTGAGTTCATCACTAGCTGGTGGTGCAGAAGCCACAGCAGCCAACCAGTGGCGTGTAACACTCCCCCGGGTAGAAGTAAAGCGAACACAAAGATTTCACAAATTCATTGCGAGTCCAATGCGATGCTCATATTCAAAGCATGTGCGTATTTCCACCTCAAAAGAAAGAAAACAATCCCCCTAAATCCCTCAGAATCAACCAGATTTTTTAAAGCTTTTCTGTGGAAAAAACCCTTTAAACCATTTAAAGCCATGTCAGAAAGTAAGTATACAAAACACTGGAGACCATCATATGCTAATATGAGTTTAACAAAACACAAAGCATTACCAAGTGTAATTACACAGTCCAGCTATTAGTAGCTTTACCTCTGGCTGTTCTCCATCCTGCTTTCAAGCTACATCCTTTCCTTTCATCTTATTCTACACCACATGAAACAGGTGAGCTGTTCCCTTTCTATAGCTCAGGGCTCCAGTCACATGGCTCTCAAAGCTTGGTATCTTCATTTAATCAGTTAAAAGAATCGAAATAATCAGAGATCTTTCATGAACTCCATGCCAAAATTTAATTCTGTTACGCATTCAAAGCTTACCAAGTTCAAAAAATCAAGAAAAAAAAAATTAATTTTTCCTAGGAATATCTACTTTGAAAAGCTGCCCTGGGGGGTACATTTGTAGTTTAGGAGAATCTCTCTTACAAATCACCCATACATCACCGCTAGCAAGTTCCACAAAAAGAGAACTCCAATGCTTTTTATTGTCAAGGCAACACTGTGGTTTCTGCATCCCATTTGTTCATGCATAGATAGTAACAGCATCCACTTTTTATCTGATTCCATTTGAATTTTTATCTTGACTTAACTGCTAATGATTTCTAACAGGAAAGTACAAGCTGTTTAGGGTTATCTTCACCAATAACAACTTTTGACAGCAAAGAGATGGTGATACTTCCTCGTAAGTCTGTATTTGGTACCTCACCAGTGGATTATATGACAGTGCCAATATGTTAAACTGGATAGAGCAGTGATTTTCAGTTTTGGGGTCCTTGAATGCATGTACGGGACTGGCAAATTATTTTTAAGGGGTCTGTGAAAGGTGACTCAGATAAGGCAGGCTCGTGACAATAGGCTTAAGTTGGCTTGAAAGCAGCCTGAAGTGCCCCTGGAAAATGCTGTGGGGTCTGCAAACTGGAAAAGATTAGAGCCCTGGGGCTACGCTATCTGCTCTGATTTAGGAGCTTGGGTCCATGTTATCTGTTGTGCCATTCTTTCTCCAGCACAAGATTAACCTCACATTGTCACATATGGGTATCTTGGGGCCCTCCTCCACCAAGACCATCTGACCCCAGAGAGTGCAGATATTGCCAGGGGAGACATCATATTGAGTTTCTATCAAGATCTGTGCTGCTTTTAGCAGTAGAGGAGGCTTAAGATGTCTGTTAGTATGAAAAGAAATAAAATATGTGGGGGGAGTTTGATTGTGAAACAGAGAGCTGTATTTTCCAAACAGAGAAGTACGTGATGCTAGTTTTGCTGTGAGTTCATCTGCTCTGTGAAGTCACCTTCCTGACATGGGGGTCACTTTTGTATATGTTTGCTAAAGACCTCCAGAGATCATCTGGTCCAACCTCTTGCTCCAGACAGGGTAGACTCAAAAGTTAGGTCAGGTTGCTCAGGTCTGTGTCCAGTCAAACTCTGAGTATCTCCGTGAGTGGAGATTCCACTCTCTGGGCAACCTTTGCAGTGGTGAAAATTTTTACTCTTATGGTATTTTTCTCCCTTTACATCTCATCAAAATTTCTGTGGTGGCAGCTTCTGCCTGTTTGCCTTCCATCCTCTCACTGTGTACCTCCAAGCAGAGCCTGTCCCTGCCTTCTGCATACTCTCCCATTTGGTAGTTGCAGACCGCAGCATGATCCCCCTTTGTCTCTCTCTTCCCAAGGTAGACAAGCCCAGCTCTCTCTGCCTCCTCTCCCACATCATGTGCTCCAGCCCCCTGACCATCTTGGTGTCCCTCTCCACTAGACTCATTCCAGAATGTCCTCATCTGTCTTTACCAGGGAGCCAAGGCAGGACACAACATTCCCAATGCAAGCTCATAAGTGCTGAATATAGAGGAGCGATCGCTTCCCTCAACCTGCTGGCTACACGCTTACTGAAATAGCCCAGTGTTTGAGGTTGAGTCACAAGGAGGGGGCGGAGGTAAGCATGGGTAAAGGATGGATATGCTGTAGGGCACTGAGGTAACAGGGCTACACACACCCCCATCGCAAGTAGGATGGCTTGGTTTCGGCAAACAGGGTGTCTGCTCACAGCTTTCCGCCCCACCCTGCTGCTCAGACCGAGGAGATGCTCGTGAATCACTGTAATTCAGAAAGAGTCTAGTTGGCTTTCAGTTGCCACAGCTGTGAGCTGCGGCACTCACACAGATGATTCACAAAGGGCTCAGCCTCCCAGGGGCTGGGGAGGCCACCGGTTTCAATGCCAGACATTGCAACCTCCTCTGTGTACGAGGGGTCTTACATGCACCGCAGGAATCGGTGGGATTTGAATTACAACCTCCGTGGTTATTCCTTTACGTCTTTTTCCTGTCTTCCTCTGCATTCGCTATGGAAGCTGTTGGGGAGTGTGTTAACTGGTTTGTTTGCTATTTTGTTATTGGATTTGGCTGAAGAACTGTTGTGGGGAATTGTGTGGAGGGGAGTTCTCCCTCTTCTCCTAGCTCAACATAGGAAATGTGGCAAGGTCATCAAAGGGTGGGCAAAATTCTTTGTCAAGCCGTAGACAGATTTCATATGGGTCATGACAGGAACTCCAACCTTAACGCTACCACCACCAACAGTCTTACAAGAGCTGTGAACTATTTGGCAGAAAAATGGCAGTTTTGTAACCAAAATCCAATTTTGCAGGGAAGTTAGCTTTGTGCCTTTTTTTTTTTTGGATAGTATTTTGCTGTTGTGAAAAGCAATACATATGGAAGCCCATTAGAGCCTAAGGCTATTGTTGATACAGTCTTGACTCATTCTTGGCACCTCTTTTTCAGTCTTCCTTCGATAGCTCAGCTGGTAGAGCGGAGGACTGTAGGCTGTCTGTAGAAAGTAATCCTTAGGTCGCTGGTTCAATTCCGGCTCGAAGGAAAGGTTTTAGGTTTTGTCTTTCACTTATTTCTGGAATTTACAACTTTGCAGAACTGTCCTTTCCAACCATATGCCCCTCTACAACCCCGTGAGAAATTTAGTCTATTTAAAACATACCACTTTTAAGGATTTCCTTTTCACTTCCCTCCTTGTCTGCTTCAGCTGGTTGTTACAGCTATGGTGCTTTGACCATTGCCACCTCTCTACCTTATCAGTTGATGCCCATTGTATGAGCTTCTCTTCTGCAGGGGCTCAACACCTTCCACAGACCCTTGTAAGCTAGAGCAGACCCACAGTGCAGAGCTTGTAGAGCCTCTTTTAGCTGAGTTGTGTCCAGTTATTTGTGTCTCCTTGTTGCTGGCTTCACCCCTTTTCCCGTTCTTCAGTTTTGAAGTTCTGAGGTTTTGAGGGGCGAGGGACTAAGAGAGATGGGGAAGAAAAATGTTTTTGTGATGAAAACACCATGATCATTCATCTCCAGGTGCAGCCACTACATGCAGCTATAATCATTGGCCTCGTGAGAGGGTTATGAATACCACCGCGAACACTGCCGAGGTGTATCATTTCCACGCACTGTCCATTTCAATCAAGAATTGTAAAGGTTGGGGCCGGTTACAAAGGAAATGGCTAAGAAAGAGGCAAGAGAGCCGTATGAAAGGACGCCACAGGCTGGGTTAACGAGACATTCTAAAGACTCATTCATACAGAAACCAACATCAGAAACTTTCAGAGAATAGAAAACAGGGCACTGTGATCTGTTAAAGAAAATTTTGTTTCACAGAGGAAGCTGACTCACTTTCACAAGACACAATCAGCTCTGAGAGATCTGTAAGAAGCTTTATTAAATAAAAGATTAGAGGTTTTTAGATGTTTACATCAGATGAGATGACATTAGGGATCCAAATCCCGAAGCTCATGCAAAGCTTCTCATGCAAAGCGTCTCCTCATGCAAAGTGCAGTACTAAGGTGAACAAAGATAGGAGACGGAGGTGGCAATTTTGTTTCGTTGCTTACCTTTCGTTGTGGTATAAATATACTTAGTATTGTTCAATAAGAAATATTTGCTGTAAGTTGGAGTCAAATGCCTCAAGGAACCAGTACTAAGCTAGAATGAACAATCAAGTGACTATATGTAATTCCAGTATTTTAAAAGTTGTTTTTTTTTTTTTTACTAATTAGCATCAGATCAATGACCATCAATCATAGTAGAACACTAGTTTTCTTTGTCCTTCCAAATCCAGCTGCGTTAATTCCTCTTCAGCCTGCACAGCAGTACACACAACTTCATAACTGTAATGGGTCTTCAGCACAGGGAGGCACAGGACAGGAGAGAGGGAGTTCTGCCTCTCCTCTCAACGCCACAACCAGCTCTCCAGGCCCTGACGGGTGGGCAGGCCATGCATTTAATGCCCCGTAGGTCCTCCTACAGCAGGATGGAATTGTAAAAGCCAGGGTGGGACAGGCAAGCAGCCTCCCGTGCAGTCCCGCTGGGGCTCCCAGGGAGGAGGATGCACAGCAGCAGTGTCTCCGGTGGAAACTGGCAGCTGCTTTAGACGTGGAGGAGGAGAGGGGTATGATCTTGGGTGATGCCACAGGAGGAACTCAGGTGTATTTGTAACCAGCCTGGGTTACAAATCTGTCCCATGGTGCCTGGGACAGATTTCCTCCTTGCAATGCGCCTTTTACGGTCTTGGTGAGCAATAAGACAAAGTAGAAACCTTTCCAAATGAGTGAATACATGACTCATGCATTTAATTGCGGCAATAAGCCTGAAGCTTTTGATTAAAAATCTGCCAATAATTGTGAAAAGTAAATCTTTGTGCTCGTATCGGAGCAGGGACCAACGCTTTCCCTGGGACTGGGGAATGGTGGTGACTGATGAATGGACTGACTGCCTTACAGGTATTTTGTTGATGTGCAGATCTTTGCTGACTTAATATTTCGGTCTGGGTTGCACAAGGTATGACTGCAACAAGAATGAAGGGAAAAGGGATTAATTAAAAGTAGGTTGTCAGCGCACGTAGCGTTTGCTCTGTGGTTGAAAAGGGCGAGTTGTTACAGCATGGATTCACCCTCATATTACTACACACCGGTGGGTAACTGGTTCCTGGTGGTGAATATCCCCTGATGTGGTTAGCTTCTGTTATCCCATGGCGGTTTCATGCCATGCTATTTCAGCTACCAGGGCTGCCCCATACTGATACAATGGTGGCGCTGACTCTGTGTCTTTCTCCACAATGACATCTGCACAAGGTAATTTTATGAAAGTTCCAGTAAATGTAGCCAGCAAAACAGAAATGTACATTTAAATGAAGTTCTTGTGGGTTTTTTTTCTCACACATGTGGGTTGAACTTCAGATAGCAAAGGTAGGAAGTATTTAAAAAATTTATTGCCTTCTGTGTTTAGGAGCTGCAGCCTTCTCTTTAATCGTGAATAAGCTTCCTCGCACGGCCAAACTTCTCTGTCTCATTGGACACTGTGAAGGTTGCCGTGTCCTTGTCTGAGGAGTCGCACCCCATGGACCAAACCTCTGAAACAAAGATGTAACCAGATGGGGACAACACGATAGGCCAGCAGTAGTAAGCTCCTATTAAACAAGATAATGTTTGTTATCAGTGGGATGAGTGGGATGTTCATTCCCTTTCCAAAACACTTTTTCCTCTTCTTGTCTCCTGTCTTGTCCCAAAACAAACTTTTAACCTATTCCCTAATTTAGAAGCAGCGTACTTCCTGGTGAAGAAATTGAAGCTCATGCAGTTGACATGAACGTGTTGCAAAATATCTGTACTTTCTCTTTAAAGGAAAGAGCAGTGCTTGCATTCCCATAGGACAGCTTGGTGAGACGGATCCAGTCACTTGTGCCCACAGCACTTCTTACGTGGTTATTTTGCTCCTTGGCTAAGCAGCAAGTGTTACGTGGTTTGTGACTGGTCTTGTCCACGCTCATTCTGGAAGTGACTTTTCGTTAAAAATTAAAAGTGCAGTTTTGGCGCTGGCGTAACTCCAAGTTCTCAGTTGTACTTACTCTGAATGACTTTGTATATCTTGAGCTTTGTTTTGGTTTTCCAATATAAATGAATCCAGGCCTCGCTCTAGACACCTGATTTCACCTGGTTGCATCAAAGCCATATTCCGACACAATGTGAAACAACTGAGCAATGCAGGGCCTGCCTAAGGAAGTTCACTTAACCTTAAAGAAGCTTCAGAAAAGCTGGGTAATCTCTAAATTTTGAATGATGTGCACTACATGCTCCAGTATCAGCCCAGAAACGTAGCTCTGCAGCAGTGATAAGACTGAAGACCTAACTTTGCACTGAGCCCACTGCTTTCCTTTGAGCTCTGTAAATTTTTTCTGCTGCTGTTGTTCTCTTGTAGCCCACCTGTTGCCTCTGGTCATGCAGGTTTCGATAAAGTGCTTTGAGCAGGGTCATATCTTTGTAAAGTTTTTCATGATAGCAAGGAAAACATGGTCTCAATTCCTATCTGGAGTAGTAATACAAATAAATAGTAACAACTGCACGGTTCCCTTACAGGTCTAGAGGTAGAATCATGGTGATTAAAATAATGTGTAATTAAGGACAGCTTGAAAAGGCTTTTAAAACCAGGAAGCAAGTCAAGGTGCTTTGCTGATGATTTGCTAGTTTGTAAAAATTGCACCTTGCTAGTTTGTAAAAATTGCACCTGATTGCAAATTGGTTTGCTTTTACCATGAAGTAAAACTATTCTCCAGTGTGTGTTTGGCTGAATTTATGAAAAGCATCTCAGCGTGGCTGGAAATGACCAACAGTAGTTTCTGCCTTAACTTGCAACCACCAGATCAGGTAGGTTTACACCAAACTGAGTAACTGTTTGCACATTTCTCCAGGCCTTCTTAACAATCCTCTACCAACCAATTTTTCTTCTTTCTATTGTAGTTGGTATAATCAGACCTTGATAAGAATTGCTGCCAGAGACATCCAATCAGTCCCATGTTATCATCTGGAAATGATTAGAGTCCTCAGGACAGATTGAAGTCATTTTGATAGCATTGATTAGTTCCTTATTTCAAGTTGTGCCATTTCACCATTCACTGTTTTAAAATTCTTGCCTCATTTACAAAGATACCTTTTTTTTACATTGTAAATAACAAAATGTATTTTGTTGTGTGAATCCAAATAAGCTTTGAAGTTTGTGGCTTTGTAATTTGAAAGTCATCTGGAGAGTGTATGCTCTCTTGCCAGCTTTAATCAATGCACAATAATCAATTATCATATCAAAGTGTTCAGTTACTCCTTAGTGAAGAGGTGCTGTAGCTGTTTGGCTTAATTTCCTAGAAGATGCTCAGCACTCTTACTGCAGCATTGGGGTTACTTAGCTGACTGCTCATAAGATGTCTGCTGTGAAAACGAAGCTGGTGCTATTTGAACACCGGCCTCCTCGCAGAAATGTCAGACGCGTCTCTGACACCGCAAACCACTTCTCTCTATCTAATTTGTAAGTTGAATGTATCGTGTTGTTGCCAGTTCCTAAGAAGGGAGTCTTTGTCCGTCTGTCTGTGCTTTTGTGCTTAGGAGGGATGCTAAGAGTCCTGGCTCCTTCTCTGCAGAGTATGGAGAGGTTTCAGCATTCCTTTTTCCTGCAATACACTACCCTTCTGTTTCCCAGGGATTATGGGAGGAAAATTACTGTTGATTCTTGGGTGAGTATGTTTCATGTTTATTTGAAGGCTGAGGAAAAGAAATGTGAACAGGTGAAGCATGATTGCTGCTTAAGTCCCCCAAAACTTATAGAGGCTTAGGAAGATCTGTATTTGTGAATCAAGAGTCACTTCAAATTCAGAGTTGAGGTGCTGGTATTCTGTATTGCCCTTTTTGGAGTATATGGAGCTAAAAAAGGCCCTAATAATTTTAATGTCAATGTAAGGCCATTCTGGAATCACTATGTTTTGAATGCCACACTATCCTTAGTGTATCCATCCTCACGTCCCTGTGACACGGAGAGGTACCAATGTCCTTATTTCACATAACATTGTTAGTCCCTAACACTGCTGCTGTTGAGTGATGGGTAGCAGAGCAGGAAAAGTCACCTGAGCCTTCAGAGGCTCTGACTGCTGCGTGTCCTGACCACCCTTCCTCACTTCTGGAGTTCCTTGCTTTTTGGTAAACCATTGATTTAATCCTCCAAGAAACCAGTAATGAGTTTTCCCTTGACTTCAGTTTGCAGCAGCTTTGCAGCCTGAATGGTCTCCTCGGTTCTTTCTCCCAGAAAGATATCAAACTACCAGTGCGTAAAACTCTAGGAGGATATTGCTGTATTAAATCTTGGAGCATTGCCACAACCAGTTTTCCAGCACTGACTCCATGCCAGGAGAGCCGAGCGGTGTGTGCTGGAAGGGAGAGATCCTTCTGCTGTGGTCAAGTGGGGAAGGAGGAGAGTGGTGGCAATCGATCAGGGCTGCTGGTGCAGGAGCCCTGCTCGGAGATGCATCCGTCCATCCACCCACCCACCAGCTGTGGCGTGCTGTCGCTTTCCTGCGGGAAGGCACGTGCATGTGAATGGATCAGTGCTCGGTCCTTCGTGAAAAATGAAACCGCACACGTATCTAGGAAAGGATAGCGGAAAAATGGAGAGGGCACGAAGCTGTGTTTGAGCCATGCTTCATCAGGCTGAAGGAAGGGGAGCATGAGGGGCTCTGCGGCGAGAAGGTCTGTAAAAACATAGCAATTATCCTCATCTCAGCTTGCCTATTGAGAAATAATCAAACTTGTGATGAGTCTTGTGACCCGTCAGACCTCTTAACTGAACTGCAGCTGAAGACATTCACTATAAAAGGTATAGGCTGCTTCTTAATGTTGATTTTTAACCATGAGAGTTCCTAAGGGAAATAGCATATAGTAATAACATTTAATGGTATTCTGATGAGCATCTGGTGTTGGGTGTTTTTTTTTTTTTCTTTTAAATTGCATTAAAATTAAAACTGCAGTGTTGCACTGAGTCCTCATTTCCTGTTAGGAGAGGAATTATGATGCTCTATTGATTGGCAAAGCTGTTTCCCATCCTGCATAAGTGTGGTTAGTGGACAGAACTTCTCTCATAGACACGGACGTGCCCTACCACCCCCCTCAGTTCTGAAAGTTTTTCCCTCTAAATTATTCATAGTGAAACCACTGATCCTCAAAATTTAAAACAGAGAAGTGAAGGTATGAAATACTCTCGTGTATGCCTTTGCATTAATTTATGTGCTATCACATTGAATAAAAGGAAATAGCAAGTTAAGCATGTTCAAGAAGCCACATGATGAGTATAATTGATGCATTCAGCCTATAGAACATAGATATAATAGTCCATTGTAGTTATGGGATTGGCCAGCCAATATTTTTGCCTTGGAGATCATTACTTAAGCAGATGACTCTTGACCCTTTTCTTTTAGTGCTTCGAGAAGTTTGCCAGAAAGTACCCTTTTGTGCTAGTCAGCCTTTAACATCTCCCTCTGAGCAGCCTCAATTTTTCATTTAACTTACTTCTGAACATTAATCTGCTTTTTATCCCAAGGATCTTTATGAGAAATAAATTGGAGCCTTTTCAGAAATGCAATTGTAAAAGCTTCTTCCTTACTAGTTAAAAGCATGTCACAATGTAGCAACAATGTATGTGTCATAAAATGGTGTATTTAACAAAAAATCAAAAATAAAGAGGCAATGGAGCAATGCTGAAGAAACATGCTGGGTGTTTCTGTGTGGAAACTCACTTACCTGTGCAGTCTTTGGAAGCTGAGGAAATGCTTATAGCAGCGGATCAGAGAGCAAAGAAACTTACTCTTGGCAAGACGAAGATCTACTTGGACATAACTTTACAGTTACCATTGGTCCTCATCCCCCCGAGATGGACGATGGGCAGAATAAAGAGACGAGCTCACAGCCTAAATGGGAAACCTCATTAAAGCACCTCGTTTAAACAGGTGCTGACCCAGGAAAGGAAGAGTGCTGGTTGAGACCTCGAAGATTGAAGTGGTGCATAAAACCGGGTGGTTCCTTTTCAATGTTGTTGGGGGGGAAAAAAAGCAAAGGGGATGCCAATGAAGAGGGTGGGCTCCACTGGGGAGAGCCTGCACTGACCGATGGATGCTTCCTCTGGGGGCAGTTGTCATCCGAATGCTTGTTGGTACCCAAATCTTCCCCATGAGAGGTACTGGTGTACGCAGGGATAAGGAAAGAAAATCCAGGTTTTAATCTGAGTTGGATTGCCCTTTATAGGGCTGCAGATACTAAAGTTTTGGTGTAGCGAAGAGGTATTTTTCTTATCAACTACCCCCTTACAAGGGGAGTGCAGGTAGGCTTCTGGAATGAATTATAAAGAAATCCTTCATCCTCCTATAAAAAAGAATAAAAAACCCTAACATAAAGGCCAGTGATAAGGGATCATTGGTGATTTGAGAATGAATGTGACTTGCAGCCCCTCTCTCCCCACCCCGGTAATGACTGGTGAAAACCCCTCTGAAATATGGCTTCACTGAAGCCAAGGGGCCAACACGTTCCTTCCCATTTGTTTTCTTTCTGATGGGGCCTTTCTCTGCTCAGTGCACATGACGATACCCACTTTATTAAAAAAAAAACGACACAAATGGTGGATGCTTTTTCTTTGCTAGGAAAAACAGACCTTGGCAAATAATTACTTCTAGTTCTTATTCCTAACATATGCATGACTTATTATTTATAGAGACTTGTAATAAAAATGGGAATGATTTTCTTGACCTGGTAAGTTACAGCTTAAACCAATAAAAGAACAAAGGAGGGGGACGTAAGAAGAGGACATAGGAAAGGGTTTTGTTGAAAGAGTCACATGTGCAGCTAATAGATGTACCCAGAGAAAAGAGATAAAATACCCCAGATTAATAACTGTGATGTTCTGCTGGCTTATTGCTTTCTAAAGGCTTTACCCTCTGTGGACACAGAGCTGTGTAAAAGATGAAGTAGTTGCACTTCACGTTTTAGTCATCCCCGTAATGATGGCAACATCTCTGTTACAAACTCATGATCTCCAAGGAAAGCAATCCTCTCTGTAGTATTTCCAAGGGAAAAATTAATCGGGTTCACTTCTCTGTGTTGCCTCTGTACTTGCTCCTCCATTCTTTGCTTCTCGCTGCTTGACCTTTGTTGAATTAGTCATGTAAAGCAACAAAATACTGCTTTAAGTTCATAAATCTTGGTCCTCTTATTTCCTGCGAACAGGTCCAGCTGAGAAAGTGAAGAAGAAACCTGTCAGGATGCCATAACAAGCACCGTATATCAGAAACCCACTGGACAGAAAACCTAGCTCAAACACTAACTTTGTTTTTGCAAAGCAGGAAATGTTGCTTAAATTCATATAGTAAATATTTCTTTGTGTATCACGGGGAGCTTTCATGTAAGCTCAGATTATCTGGAAATCAGGACGAGGCCTGAACTTTGCTCCCTCATCGCTTAGAAAAGCAGTTGTCTGGGGTATTTTTCAAGGAAGCCCCTCGGCTTTTGAGCTAGGCAGAAATGCATCGCAGTTGATCGTGATGCTGCATTCTACAGAGATTAGAGAGAAAGACTTTTGGCTTGATACTTAAAAATGAGGAAATGCTTCAGAAGGAGAAAGAGAGAGATGGGCAAAGATCGCAAAGGGGAGAGAACCAGCAAAGGGAAAAGGTCCGTCACACATATGGGAAAGGAGAAGAGGGACAAGGATGAGAGTGATGTTTATTTCACAGGGGTGAAATCAGAGTCAGATTAGAAGAAACCCACCAATTTTTTTTTTTTTTGACTGTAGAGAAGTTTGAAACTGGTGTAAAATGAGCTGATTCCCCCTCTTTTTCTTGCTTTATACCAGTGCCGGTCCAGAAAATACCATTGCATGCAGGATCAACAGAATCATGAGAATCTAGGGAGACACAGAGATATCCTTAGTACTGATGCCTCTGAGGGAAGAGGGCTGGGGGGGGCTGGAGGAGGGTAGGGGTAGTTTGGGCATTAACCGCTTGGGTAGGTACAGGGGAACGTGCTAGCGCTCACCCATGGCTTTTTCCAGGGCCCTGCATCACAACACTCCTGCCAAATATTTTGCAAGCGTACAGAACTAGCTTTCCCAGCAACAACCTGGCGCTTGGTTATGTTGTCCCTGGTCTTCCCTCTGCCGCATACATGGCAGCTCTGCCTTATCCGTGGAGGACCCAGAGCCCAGGGGGGAAATGTCTCACCCGCGGTGGTGGATTGCTTCAGCCAACAAGCCTGGCAATCTTGTACTTTTATGAACACTGAGCTCACCTTGGATATTAAAAGAAAGAAATGCCTTAGCTGGTAAGCGTGTTGGGTCTCTTCCAAGGCACACTAGAGCGTTGCTCTGCACACCAGCATGGAAACAATTTGCAGGCAGGAGAGCCGGTAAGCGCTCTCTCAAGGAGCTGTGCCACATGCTCTTCCCTCCCTTCGCCTTCGGAGTTGTTCTTTATTCAATCTCTTTTGCTCCGGTTTCACCATCTAAGCTTAAATGTGGCCTTCTGGCATGGAGAATCTGGGTGAGTAGAGCCACGTTAGTTGTAAAATCCCTAGCCAATCTTATTTTTTGGCACGAAGGTGGCTGCTATGGCATTGTTTTTATTATTCATCAAAAGGAAACTTTTCAAAGTAAATACATCAAATACCACATAACATAAGCTCTTCCCAGCCACTGCTTCCTCTCCCTTTTTCTTTTCCCCTACCTTCTATTTTTATAAGTAATCAAGTTGTTACTCCAGAGTCAATTCCAGGTCATCTTTCATTTGCTCAAAATATATCCTTATTGGCAAGCTATTTTCTCATTATTCAGGAACACACATATTGTTTTACTTACGGCTGTGTGCTGTATTTTATGTTCTCATATAAATGTTATGCCTGGATTATCATAACTAGAGCAAACTGGTTTTAGGGCTTGTTGGTTGTTATTTTTAGGTTCCCCCTCCCTCCCCAAACAGGAGAGAAATATTATTATATCTATTTTTTGTTATCTTTTCTAGTTTTAAAGTGACTTGACTTTTCACATTTCTCTCTAGTAATGTAGATTTCCCCTCTGCTGTGCGAGTTTCCCCGAGTGTGGGGAACAACGATAGCAGAGGTTTGGGAAAAATTAAGGGGTAAGCGTCATTGCTTCCATCCCACGAGGGACAGGAAAGAAGACAAGGTAGGGACAGATTCCAGAAATTTCATTACCTGCTGTGTAAATAAAGTAATTTTTCGTATCTGTTTTAAACTGCTACTAGTTTCAAGGAGTGTCCCTGTTTCTAGTGTTGTGGGATCTGGCAAAATATGGTGAGTTCTGCATTCACTTACTATTTTCTTGATTTTGGGAGCTGATCAAATAGAGGCTCATATTTACGTATTAAGGGCTCAGTGAGGGAAAGCACCTAAGTCCCATTGGCTTCAGCATGTTCTTAAATATTTACTGAAGTGATTAGCTTTCTTGAGGTCTTGATGTAAAAGAATGCATTTGTAGCAACAAATACATATTGTTATTATTAATCTTATCACTGTATTTCATGCCTGTACGTGCTTATGCTTGATGCGCTACAGAGACATACAGCACGCAGAAGAGATGGATTTTCTTCTGCACAGGTGACAAAAGGCAGAACAGAATTTCCCCCTTATTTTTAGGCTGTCTGCAGCAGTGGAAGACCACTGGAGGAAAGTGTGCTGCCGAATTCCCTGCAGTCTTATGGGTTTGGAGTTTTTTTTGGTATGGTCTTCTAATGCAGAAAGGCACGGTTCTGCCCCCCGCCGCCCAAAGAGTAAGACCACGTGCACATCTTAAGCTACTAAGTTTATTAATACTCTGTGCTTGTTAATTTGTTAATGACTTATAGGCACTCAATTTGTGAATGACTTGTAGGCACTCAGAGCATTAAAAGAAGTCTCCTCCTGGAGGTTTTTAAAAGAGACTCTCCTGGATTTTTTTGAAGTTGAGATATTCATAGTTTGCATGGGCTTGTTTCTTCTGAGTAAATGTGTGCTAAATGCTAATGCTTGCATTATAACCGGGTGTCTTATAGCAGGTATGATGTTTCACTGGCGCCCAAGACTCAAGAACAGAGATGATGCATGAACATTTGGGCCACATCAGGTGAATTGTTCAAAAAATTCTGATCTCTTTCATTATTTTAACCTCCAAAGAAGAAATCCCCTATAGGATAAATGTTTAATCATTAAAGCAAACAGACAAACAAACAAACTAACCTTTTATCATTGTTGGTGGGAAAAATACGCCTTACACTTTGCAAGACTCAAAGGGAACAGCAGGCACACTTCTGGTTGCAAGTAATATTCTGGTTATTTGATGTTTTCAGGAGGAGAGAGAAGAGCTTGTAGCTGAATGGGTTCTCTGGCAGCTTCCTGGCTTGAACTTCAGGATGAACATTAAGCAAAATGCCAGAGTGAATGACGCTGACTGGGACATGTTTGTGTGACCCTTCTCTTCCCCAGACTAATTTAGTTATGCCCTGCTCCACAACAGTTCACAAGTTGTTCTTGAAACAGTAGGGGATCGCAGAGAGACAAGCTTTGCTCTCTGCCCACCTTGCCCTATTCACCTTCCACATTGCCCTGGGAACATTTAGTGCCGTGCCAATTACGGCCGTGATCGGGGCTGTCTTTAGTGGATGTTGATATCCGAACAAACAAACCAAGAGTCTGGTCTTGATTGCTGATGTCTTTACAATTTGGTTTCCTGTGGCGTGTTTGTACAGATGTAATGGTTGGTATTCCCCTGCTTTTAAATAATCACGACCATATTGGGGGGCGGGAGGACAGGCGTAATTTGCTGGGAGTTTGCTGGAGGAGCCCCCACCCGGCTCCTGTGGCTTAGCTTCTGTTCAAGCCTCGCTGCCTAACCCGCTGCTTGGGGTGGTGACTTCTGTTTCCATCTGTCCCCCTTCAGAAAGGGGCTTGTGATCCTTCACTCCTTTCAGCCCAGGGGAACTGTCATTATAGCAACTCTCGCATGTAATCACATCTTGTCTGCAGATTGAACCAACGCTGAACGGCACACAGAAAACTTCTCCAAGGACAAGGGCAATGCGGAGAGTGTGAATAAATGACCACCATCTCTGCAGATCCTTTGTACAGGAGGATACGTGTCCTGGATATCTCTCATTTCCTGTAGCCAAAGAAATGTTCTCTTTTTGCTTCTTTATATCCTGCTGATGAGTTGCTGCTGTGTTTGTCCAGAGCTGGTGTAGTACAGCTCAGCCTTGCCCTCCTCTGAGCCTCACCGGAGGAGCAGCGAACAAACAGCTCCTAGTCAAACGAGCTGGAAGGACAGATTTGGGCTCTTTTCTCACCCTGCTGTGAACTTGGTCATAGCTGGTCACTTGGGTCACGCCTTGATCCCTGCTAGGCCAAGCCGCATGAGCTATGTAAAGCAAGATGCTTTACAGTCAAATAATAGCGGGAGTTCCTCTGCCGCTCCATCCTTTCTGCCCCAGGCAATGTCCTCACTCTTGTTACAATCTCTTTCCCCATACACGTGTTTGACATGTTTGGGAGCGGAGTCGGGAATACTTAAATCCTTTGCCATTACGTGGCCAGCAGGACTGGAGGAGCATTCTGCTCCAAGCAGAGCTCTCCCTCAGACTGCTCGCAGTCGTATCCAAATGGCAGTGGGGGGAAAAAAAAAAGGCTAATTGTATGCTCTCCAATTTTCTCTATTAGGAAGATCAAAAGAATTGCTGCCTTTACTGGCAAATCTCAAGGATGAATTGTGGCAGCCAGACCAGTACTGGTCTGTGTTGAACTGTAGTCACCCAGAATAAATCAGCACTAATTGCAGTCTAGGGCTGTGATTCCAGAGGGGCTGCTTAAGCACCACGCAGTGACCCCGACTGCCCGGCTGGTAAAGCCAGTGGCAAAACTCCTGGGGACCTCAGGAGGCGCAGGACTGAGGCTGCACTCTTACCTGCTTTAAAGCCAAATACCTTGTTACTTCTCTGAGGAAACAGGACGGATACAGCGATGTGGTGAGCACCCTGATCCCACCTTCGGTGGTGTGCAGCTGCCCCCGTGTTGCAGTATCCAGAGGAAAGGTGATACCTTGGCTTTCTGGCCGCAGGAGACCCGCACAAAGTTGCTGTGGTGGCCTCGGAGAAGATGGGGTGTCTGCCAGTTCAGGTTCTCATTTTTTCCCAGCTTCACCCCTGGCAAGTTCTGCCACCCACCGTTGTCATCTCCTACCCCCACGGCTGGCTGTGGCATCAGCCAGAAGGACTGTTTCCACCGTGGCCAAGCAAATTGTTCTTCTGTTGCTCTCACTTGAGGCGATTCCTCCTCTTCTTCTGTGCCTCTCTCCAGAGGCGGTGGGTGCTGCCGTACGGGTGAGCGGATTAGCCGCCTTATTCACAGGAATGCAGAAGGATCAGCAAAAACTGGTGTCCACAACGCAAAAAGACTTTTATTATACCAAATTTTATTTTAATTTCATTCTCGCTGAAACTATCTGTGAAAGTAATGTAGCTTTAAATATAACTGAAATATGTCCATATAAATTTGGGATTTTCCTTGTAAAGAACAGGCAGAAAAAGGAATTCAAGTCAGTTTAAATGCTGAAAACTAGCCTGAAGACTTGAGGACAATTTTGAAGAAAGCTTCCTTACTGCTAAAAATGGAATCGCTTTTTCTCCAGAAAAACAAGACAAAGATTGGGAAAAACGTTGGTGCGAAGGCGCAAATGTGGCCTGCAGGAAAGCAAAGGGGATGGGCCCCCTTCCTGCCCCTTGCTCATGGGGAAATGATGACAAGAACTGCGGGCATGAGTTGAACCGAAAGGGCTGTGGTGGGTACGAGGTTTGAGCCACGGGAGGTGACGAGGACCTGACAGAGCAAGCCCCAGCTGCTCCATCCTTTGCTCATTCCCACTCATCCCGCCAGGCTCAGGAGGAAAGGCATCCCTGTGCATTAAGATAAGCAACTAGAAAGCTGAGCAAGATGGGTGCCTGGGTCGGGGGCAGCGGGGCTGCTCTGCGAGTGGGTGCCCTCCCCCGGGAGCTGTGAGGAGGGCCTCCAGGGCTCTGCTGCCTCTTCCTGGCCCCTGTGCGAGGCCCAGGAGATGCCTCCCGTGCCATAGGGGAACTTTGCCAAGCTTTGCCCTTGCAAGCCGAAGGCTGGGCACTGGGTGCCATTTGCTCTGTTCGTTATTAAGAGAAATTAAAAGCAACCCTCGGTCCGCTGTTAAACGTGTTGCGGAGAAGCTGACATCAATCACTTCCGCACTTGACCCCTTCAGAGCGATTTATAAACACGGGCTAACTAATCCTCCCCACAGGGCCTAGGGAGGGAGCGGGCAGGGATTTCCCCTCCTCTCTCTCTCCCACCTCCATTTTGTAAGAGGAGATGGGAGGTTGGATCCTGCACCTATTTTCCCCAGGTGACAGCAGCCAGGAGTGGGCCTGGCTGTGTCCGTCTGATGCCACGGGAGATGGCACGGCATGGGGCAACACGTCCAAGCAGGGTACAGGTGAGGACCTCAGCCTTGGCTCAGGAGAGAGAGAGTTATAAGCAGCACACCACGACGCTGTGCTTTTTATAAATGATCGGAAATGACTTGCAGCCAGATGCTCAGCTGGTGTAAATCAGTGGAGCACTGCAGATTTAGACCAGCTGGAGAGCTGGCCCCTGTGCCCCAGTGGGAAGGGGATGGGGGAAAGGGAGAGAGGCTGTTTCTGGTAACCTCTCCACCAACCTTCCTTCTGGGTAAATATCTCCATATGTTAACAAATGCTAATTAAAACCAAAAGCGCAGAGGAGCTCTCAGGATGCTGTGTGTAACAGGAGCACCCCAGGATCCTGCACTGCTATAATCTTTCTCCTCCCACTGGATCTCACCTTTTATTTGGTGTTGCACCTCCCTGACTGATATTTAACCTTGCTCCTAGTGCTCTTTGTTGGAGTTTTGCCACGCATCCAATATTGGTCTGATGGGTGTAGGCCTGGTGTCTACAGACACCTGGGGGCAACCTCAGATGTTTCACTGGTCAAGGGGGAAAATATGTTTTATTGCAGTGTGCCTTGTAGTCACGTAAATAACTGTCCTCATCAGTCACGAACTTTATTGGGAAGGGACTCTGGAAATGCCCCTTCTTTTTTGGCCTCCAGGTGATCACCACCTTCTCTGTGGACTGGGATAGCTGTGAGTGTGGTTGTTTCTGGCGGACAAAGGCATTATGCTTGGGAAAAAAAAAAGCATGGATACCTGTGATGCCCTATAGATAATAATGAATAAGCACAAGCTTGCCCTTGAGGTGAAGAGGAAGTTTCAGAAGTGGATATTCAAAATATCTATTTTACAAGGGCAAGAGTATCTGCAGGGGAGGCTGTGCATTGGGGCTGTCAGGCTCGTATTAGAGTGACATTTTCAAAGTGATGGATAGGATTTAGGATTTGATTCCTGCACTGCCAATAATGGCAGTTGCACTGTTGTAAAGATGGAGGGATAAATATGTTCCATATTGTCAATGCATCATTTCATGGCCAAAACTTTCTGGGGAAAATTCAAGTGTATATGATGGGTTTCCACAGAGACCCTAGCACTTCACAAAGGGGTCTGCGCATTGATGAGTGAGTCACTGATGTGCTCTCCTTTACTCAAAAGCCTAAGGATTTATTAATTATTTTTTTTTAAAGTTGTCATTATTTGCATTTCATAGAGCTGGCTTACGTGTTTGTATTAGAAATAGACACAAGAGAATTGCAGCAAATTACAGTGGCAGTGTAACAGAGGTGCACACGTTCAAATATAACAAACAGCCTCTCTCTATTTCTCAGTAAGAGCGTGTTCCCGTTGTCTTTAAGTCAGTGGTAAAAATCCTGTTGGCTTCTTGTGAATCAGAAGTGGGTACAAAATACTATTTCCCCACCCCATCAAGTCAGCCTAATATTTTTGCAGTAGTAGAAAGGTGATATAAGCAAGAAAATGGGGGTGAGTTGTAAAGCACCATTTTAGTATTTCGGCTGTACACAAAATGATTGTGATGTAGGTACCCCAAAGAATGGGTAGAGGGGAGGACCTGGATATACCTTGACTTGCCCAGAAATGCCCCCAGAATGGTACTACTTTAACTTCTGTATGTCTTCTCATCAGTTTTCGCAGCCTTCATGTTACTGAAGTGTTTGGCTTGGATATGTTTATGGAGATTGCTGCCTAATACTCCAGGTCTAGCTTTTGTCTCAAGTGGCACTTATGGTGAGCAAATTAGCACCGAAGCCAAATTTGTTTTGTTGTGATGGCTCTGCAGCAGGTACAGCTTTTGTAAACTGATGCTGCAAGAGAGGTAGGGGTTTTGCATCACTCCAGATCTCTTGAGAACTAAAGTGTTCAGGGAAATAACTGGTTGAGAGACAAAAAAAATACTGTTAACTGAGAAGTATTCTCAGACTGTCTCTTCTTAGAAATTCGTTACTTATAATTTCTGTCCCTTTTCTAGAATTTTTGGCTGAAAGTACAGCACAGTAGTTCCTTTTCTTTAGTTGAAATCCATTTCATCCACACCACGTGTAACTCAAGTGGCTAACAAATACTGCGCAACCAACTTTTGAATTTTTATATTCATAGACAAGTGTCAGCCAGATTTTCAAAATAGATTTTGTTTGTTTGTTTTTAATGTCCTTCTTCCAACATTTCTGTAGTGTATGTTTCATTTTTAAAAATATTATGAGCCTGACCTACAGCCCTGGCAGACTCTTCAGTATTATGTGGCTCTTCCAGGAGCTGAAAGACCTGCTGAAGATGCACGCTGGCTGGACCTTCCTTACCCTACCACATGAGTAGCATGGCCCCGTTTCTTTTGTCGCTGAAGGGCTGGCCAATCTCCTCTTCACCTGCTGGTAGGTGTTTAGTAATACCAATGTTCTTTTTCAAATCCCTGTGAAATATGATGATCTAGAAATGCTGTAGCCTTCTAAAAGATGCGTGTGGGCTGTTTTCAGCTGGGAAATGGCAGCAGTATATGCAGTGGATGCCTAACTTTTTTGGCCTGTTGTCTATAGTCTCTCTTCTGTTGTCTGCTGGATGCTTCATTAGCATGCACATATTACATCCTTGGCTTGGTCAAAGCATCCCAGAAGTGTATTTCACTCTGCAGCGTCTCACTTTGCCACGGGTGTTTATTTTTCCTATCATATATTTTTTTTGCTGGGGTGGGTCACAGGGCTGTCGAGGAGCCCTCTGCCAGGAATCAGTGAAGTCTGCGGGTGTGTTATTCCACACCCCAACTGTACCATTTCCACTCGGGCCTTGATGAATGCGGAGCAGCGTCACTGCAAGGTGACGGTAGGCCTCATGTTTCTGGAGGTGAAGGAACCTACATTGCTGCTCCGACTGAAACACTTGTTATTGGTTTTTAACTGTTGCTGTGAAGGCCTGGAAAGCACTGGTGTTGGCAAAGGGAAAGCGTTCACATCACAGTCACTGTCAGGCTCTGCAAGTCTAAGCACTTAGGAATTAAAAACACACCTACAACCACAATGGAAGTGATGCCGAAGCCAAGCCAGTCATGGGTACCATGCAGCTCTCGGCCGGCACCAACTGCACTATCCACACACCTCACAGTGACCTCTGGTACAGGGGAAGAGATTGCCACCAAACTGCGCGCTTTGTATTACTACAAGGTGTTACGCTTGCAGGAGATATGCAAACTCTGAGATGCACCATGAGCAGTGCATCTTGGTTAGACCTCAATTCATCATCGATACTGCATCTAGGTTGAGATACTGATGAGCAAACATATGCGTTATTTCCATACTGTGTCATAGAATCATAGAATCATAGGGTTGGAAGGAACCTCTGGAGATCATCTAGTCCCACCCCCCTGCCAGAGCAGGGTCACCTAGAGCAGGTTGCACAGGAACGCGTCCAGGCGGGTTTTGAATGTCTCCAGAGATGGAGACTCCACCACCTCTCTGGGCAGTCTGTTCCAGTGCTCTGCCACACTCAAAGTAAAGAAGTTCCTCCTCATGTTTAGGTGGAACTTCCTATGCTCAAGTTTGTGCCCGTTACCTCTTGTCCTGTCCCCAGGCACCACTGAAAAGAGCCTCGTCCCATCCTCCTGACACCCACCCTTTAAGTATTTATAAGTGTTGATAAGAAACATCAACTCTCCAGGTTGCGTGAAATGTCCTGTTTAGGGATCCTACGCACTTTTGATCACTTCATCAGCGACAGTGCTGGCACCAGTGATGAAGAAAGGGGATTATTTGAAGCAAATCACCTAAACCTAATCTACAGCTGAAATCTTCTTACGGTGTTGAGCTGTGGCTGAAGGAAATAGGCAGCAAACACTGCTCTAGTGTTTGCCAGTAAAATTTTGGTGGACAAGTGGTAATGGACTTAACCCTAGGCTTGCATCTTAAGTCAATTGCTGTGCAGATAAAAGCAGCCCTTTCAAGCTGTTCCATTGGGTTTTAAAAGAAAAACTGAGAAGGCTTCACTAGGGAACTTGATCTCTTGTAGTGTTTATTCTCACCAACCAAGAGCAGCAATTAATATCTCTTTCAGATGGTGAGAATCTCTTTCAGATGGTGAGAATAAACAGTCTTGTAGACATGCAGAGGAAATGGAAATGACATATGAATTTTAATTAACCTACTTCTCGTCTTTGCTGCATAGTGCCAAAGTACAGCGATATGGATCCTTCAGTTACAAACCCTGGCATCTTCCTGGGCTGCTGGCTTTAGTTGATTCATGTGTGTACCTAAGATCCATGTGTTTCTTGCAGGTTAATTACCAAAAAAGGTGCCTGAACCCTTGGTGCTTTTTCTCTATTGAGATACATCTTCATTTTACTCTCCTAACAAACTGAAGATATCCCTGTTTTTAAACACAACCATATGATCAAGAAATCTCTAAACGATATCATTTATTGCGATACCTCTGACCATCACTCTCACTACAGTCTCAAGCAGTGCTTGGTCTTCCCTGGATGCTTCGTGTGCATTGAAATAAAACAGTATGGCAGAAAATCTGATGTCATCTGCAGCTGCTGCGCTGTATTTCAAAGGAAAAGGCGTTAACCCTTTCTAGCAAAATCTCTACTGCGAAGGACAAATATCTTCTTGTCCAAACAGCATACTCAGCCTAATTGTTTACATCTGTACACGCTTGCCGGCCCCAGTTCTCACTGGGGTAAACTGGCACTGCTGCATGGAAGTTGGAGAAGCTTTAATTCTTCTCACTGCTGGCAGCTGATAATTTTGACTCTTTTCCTTGGACTATGCTTTATTTTATCAACTTCATGTCCTCTGACATCTGGTACCATAAAAGTTCAGCCACAGAGATGGGGTTTCTATAAATATATTTCTCCTATAAGGAGATTGACAGCATTCAAGTCACAAAGTGTTTCAGAGCTGTGTGGGAGGAGGGAGGAACAAGGTGAGGGGGGAGGCAAGGTGTCTTATTTCCCCTCTCACCTCCTTCATCTCAAGTCCTGATGTCCTCCAGGATGTGTTTTTAGTGTTAATGGCAAAGGTGCTCCAAAGTGGTGGTAAATGTGGGGTCCAGATGTGCTAATTCAGCCTGGGCCAGGCAGAGGGATGCATGTATTATCTCACTCATCAGGGCGTAGGTCTGACAGCTTCAGTTTAGGCTAAATCTCTGCTCCCGTATTTCTGCCCTTACCCCCATAGAATCACAGAATGGTTAGAGTTGGAAGGGACCTTAAAGATCACCTAGTTCCAACCCCCTGCCCTGGGCAGGAACACCTCCCACTAGACCAGGCTGCTCAAAGCCCCATCCAGCCTGGCCTTGAACACCTCCAGGGATGGGGCATCCACAGCTTCCCTGGGCAACCTGTTCCAGTGTCTCACCGCCCTCACAGTAAAGGATTTCTTCCTGATATCTAATCTAAATCTCCCCTCTTTCAGTTTAAGACTGTTACCCCTCGTCCTATCACTACACTCCCTGATAAGGAGACCCTCTCCACCTTTCCTGTAGGCCCCCTTTAGGTACTGGAAGGCTGCTGTAAGGTCTCCATCCACTGGCCCTGGCTGGGCATACCCCCACAGGCACATCTGGCCCCTTGCAGCTCTAAGCTGGGGGAGCATCAGTGGGTTCTGCAATGGCCCATCTGTCCCCTGAAGACTCCTAGCAGCCTCACACCAGATCTGACCACTGCTGCTGCAAGGCAAGGAGGTTGGGGGAGCTGTAAAATAAAACAAGGCAGTGCACTGGTGTAGGCAGCCATTCAGCAATGGTGGGTCCTTTCTTTAAGCTGCTTTCAACGTTGTGTAAATTGAAGAAAAAAATTGCCGTCCCTTTCCATATACCCCTTACCATGTAGACAGATGGCCTCATGACTAGACGTACCAAAAATGTCATTGTTTGAAAGGTGTAGGTATATATAACATGTATCACTGTCATAAAAGATGAGGAGGTTGCCCTTTCTTTTGTTCCTCAAAATACAGCCCTGGCAATCTGCAGTGTGTGCTACTGTACTATTGATTTACTGCTTGATTATAATGACATTTCATAACACAAGTGTTATTAAAGACTTGTTAATCTTGCTTAAGGATCATATTCCTCAAAATGTTTGAGCAAAATGCTTTGTGTTTATCTTTAAGTACATTTTTAAATAAACTCAAATGACTCGCTGTATCAAGGTTTTAATTACCAGTGGCTCTCCTTTAGTGGAGGGTCTGTGGCTTCTCTCACGTTCTTACGGAATTTCTGAAGTTATACTAAAGCCCTACTACACTTCCATTATTTCTCTCTCGCCCCTTCTCTCTCTCTGTCTCTCAATCCCAATGCAAAGAGGACAAATACTTTCTGAAGTACGCCTGACTCAAAGCTAAGTGGATTTTGCTGAGGTTTGTAAGGCAGCTATTCTATGGCGGATTAACAGCCGTCCTTGCCAATTAGCACAGAAAATATTTTTCAGCATACAGGACATTGACGAGTGAGGACTGTGTGCACCGGGCATGTGGTCCTTGTTATTAAACATCTACGTTGTGCCAGCGTCTAGAGGTGGCAAGAAGCTTAGAGTCCCATTGTCCAGGGGACTTTGCAAACACAGAGAATGTCCCCAGACCAGAGCAGGCATTACACGGTATCTTCAGTTGTTTGTACAACAGCAATATTTTCAACAGCATTATCTACTTAATTTTTTGTGGTGTTGTTACCTACTTGACATGTATTAGGGGGAGTTGTTTTTAAATGACGATACATTGGAGATACTTCATGAGGGTACGCAATAATTTCAGCTATTACCATCTGTGAATGCTAATGTGCAGAAGGAGGTGCTGAACTCAGGTTTCCTACCTGTTGTGCCCTACCTGTGAGCAAAAGTGTGTCTTAGCAGCCTTATTCAAAACCCTTTAATCTGAATAGAAAGAATCCTACAACCTAGTACCATAGGGTTCCCATGAAATCCTTGCACTGAGGCCTCGGCTGTGTATCTATTCTTCGCTGTTTAATTTAGTTCAAAATCTGATTTCAGCTCAAGAAGCATGAACACCCTTGTAGCCGACCTTTTCTGTTAAATCTAGTCTTATGTTTAGCTTAAGTTTGTAGTGGTCCAAACACAGAGCATGTATCCTTTAACTTGGACTTTGCCATTTTTAAGAGCCATAGAAAATTGAATTAGCAACTCTAAAAGTGTCTAAAGCCCTTCCTCCCCTGCTAACGTTTGAAATGGGCTTTCCGTCTTTCTTGCAGTGTTCACATAGTCTTTTCATGCTGGGATTGCATATTTCTTACAGCATATTAGGAAATGTTACAGAAAAGTAATTTCTGAAAGGCATCCAGGCATCTCTTATTTTTGCGTGGCTCTATTTCTTATGATAGTTAAAGAGAAAGTGATTATTTTTTTAGAGTCCTTAGGCAGCTTGTGTGTCTGTTTTTTCCCTGGAGAGGTGGAAGACGGTGGAAGAAGGAAAAGATACCTTGTGTGAGGGTGCAGGCTGAGAGCCTGCACGCCAGCCGCTGCTGCAGAGCAGCCAATGTGCTCAAAGTTCACACCTTTGTGCGGAAAATTCACAAGCTGCTTTGTGGTGCCTTGTTTCTTTCTGTCCGTAACCTGACTGTGATTTTTTTAAAATTATTTTTCATTTTATTTACAGTGGTGTGAAAATGCCTGTTGATCTTTGGTCAAGGTGGGGAGGAGCTGGTTCTATTAAACCAGTTAAACAAACCAGTTGGCTGTACATCTGCAGGATTGCATGCAACCTGATGTCGGGCCGAGTTAACCTTCAGCATAGGTTTTCTCAGGCTTAGTTAGGGAGGAGTAGCTTTACGAATGGAGACTCTGTGCTGCATTAAACCTGCCACAGGCAAGATGGGTTTTGTAAAAAGCGTGGTGATTCTCCTTACACCGTGCCTAGCAGTGCCCCATCGGTGGCTTTCACTGACTTACAGCAAAACAGCCCAATTAAACTAGGACCAGTTGTGAATAGAAAAGGCCTGGGAAAGACAGGAACCCCGAGGATGGCAAGAGACTATTCATGGTGCTAAAATGAAGTTGAAGCCCTTTGGGTTCGGCTATAAATTGTGAAGCCAGTAGCGGGTATCAGAGAACCCGCAGGTGCGGGCAGTGTCGACTCGCATCGCTATGTTTTATTAGTACTCTAACTCGCCATTCATTTAGCAGGGCAGTCAGAATAACCACAGGTGGTTTTTACTGCTTCTGGGCAGCAGAGGTATGAACATCTGTCATATTTAAGCTAGGGAATTCCTCCTGTTTGCTTGCCACTGGTGGAAACTTCCCGATGAGCGAATTCCCCGCTTTGCACGCTGGACCTCCAGGGTCTGGAAACCACTCGCTTTTCTCTAAGTTTTTTCTCTCTCACAGTGCCAACATTGAAATATTTTTTTCCCACCACAGGGTGTTTTTTGATGTCGTTGTTGATGATTGTTTTCATTTTTGGTGTTTTCTTTTATGGCTTTGAGTTCAGCTGTCTTAAAAGAGGAAGGTTTGACCATCTGGTTCTGGGAACAATCAGCATCTAAGAGGCATGGCTGGTTTGCACATCATTCCAGGCCTGGTTAAAATAAACAGCACCATCGTCCTTAGAAAATAAGATGCACCAGATGTAAAATAACCCCCAGCTCTGTGAAGAGAGGGTGAAATTTATGCAGCACTTGAGAGAGATCTAGGGATTAACGGAGGGGTGTTATAAAATGAAATTCTAGTTTCAGTTACTTCTCATGCCTTATCTTGAAAGGGGAAGGGTGGAGGAAAAAACCCCAGCTAAGAGCACAAGGGGAAACAGAACCCTGCAGTTGTAGGCACCTCATCAGAGGAGTTTTCTTTCTTTTTTTATTTTTTTATTTAATAACTTTTTCTCCAATATGTTGACTCTGTAGGTGTGGTATACAAATCACCGCTCCGACAGGGAACATTCTCTGAGCTGGCGGTGAATTGCCGTGCACAAGAAAGCGTAATTAGAGGGAGCCATCAGAAAGACCTGCACAGCCCCTTTCTGTGGGCGAAGGGGCAGGAATGCTGCGCTTTCAGCTGGCATTGTTCCCCTCCCCATTCAGCTGGAGTGGGAGACTGTTAAAATTTCCCCCAGTCCCCAGCCTGCTGATGCTGCTCATTCGTGCTCTATGTGGGGATGCAGTATTGTTTCTCCTTATTTCTCACCCCTTTTTTTTTAAAAAAATTTTTTTTTTAAGGTCAACGTTATCTCACAGTCTCGTGTGAACCTGCGGGCTTGTGTGCGCTTCGCCTTCCTTCCTTTCCTTCCTTTCCTTTCCTTCTTTTCCTTCCTTTCTTTCTTTAGCAAACTTTAACCCTTCTTTTTACCCTCTCTCTTTCCTTCCATGTAGCCTTTACCCTGCTTGTGTGAGCAGCTGACAAAGAGAATAAGTAATTTCTTAGCCTTTCAGTGTTGAACTGCTTCTGTTTTTGTGAGTGGCCTTTGCACCTGTTGTGATAAGCAGAGCTCCCTTCACAGCAGCACTGAAAGGGTGGCAATCTCTTTTTTTTTCCTCTTTAAACTTGCCCTTTCTTCCAGTGAATACCAATAATTAAGGAAAAGGCTTGAGTCTGCAGTGGATTCTTTAGCCTGACAAAACCTAGTATTTATATAGATTAAAATGAACAGGGAGACGGAGGCACCTTTCTCATCGGCTTGGTGAGAACCGTCTGGAGCAGGCTTGTTGTGTGAACAAAACAGGATGGCCAGTTCACTTAACTAAATTTGGCTTTACCCCACCCAGTCCTGTCTGTCCTGTTTATACCTCCAAACCCTGTTCTCCTTGTGTGAACTTGCCTCACCATGTGCGACAACGCATATAAAATGTGTGCCGTCGAGAAAACAAAATAATCAATGCTATTTAGCATTTTTTAATAATGTTCATTTTGATGTGTGTTTTAATATGTCCTTTCTCTCTTTAATATGTGAAATACTTGTAGCCGTGGAGCATTGTTTGCTGAGGTTTGGTCTGCTGGGGGCTGCTCTTATGGACTTTGGTGGGAGGGCTTCCCCCTTCACCTGTGGTCGGTGTGCCAGCTCCATGCCAAGGCGACCCTTAGCACTTATGGAAGGGTGACAAGTACCTTCAGTGACCAACCTTCAAGTGCAGGTCTGAAAAGAGGCACCGTGGACCAAAAAAAGGAGAGTGGAAAGGCTACCCAGCTGCTCACACAATGCAAGAGAAGGCCTTGGCTGCTGTTCAAAGCCGCTCTGAGTGAGTGTTTCAATTTAATTCTAAATTAAAAGCAGCCAGTGTTGTATAGCACAGGGAAAAGATTATGTATTAATGCTTTTTCCCCCTGACATAATCCTAATGATCGCACTAAAATAAATAAAAGTTAAGCCTTCTTCCTCTCTTTCCCCCGTTGCTATATTATTCTGTGGCGAGCAGCCAGATTTTTGTAGGTGAAAAGAAGACGGGAGAGGTCCCAAAACTGCAAGACTGAGAGGGGAATCATGCACTGCCGAGCTCCGCTTTGACCTTCTCCCTCCTCCTTCGCCATTGATGTGCTTTGCTTCAGGCCCCTGTTGACCAGTAAGTAAGAGAAGAAGCCCTTTATCAAAAAAGTTTGAGTAAAATTGAAGTTGCCAACAGAAAGAAGCGGAGGGCCGTGAGGTGGTGACTTACTAACGCGTGTGTGCAGTGAAATGTTGCCAGAAACCCTGGCGTTTGCTTCTGCGGGAGCAGGTGAGTGATACTGCCCCGAGCTCTCACTGGAAAATGTCTGTCTTCTCAAGAGCCGGTGGTGATAAATGATACCTCTTGGGATGCTATGTGGTCACATTTCAGCGGGCCAGGCGGGAATTGCCCTTTTTGGTGGAGGCGTAATGAGATCTGGGCGCAGCAGGCTGTGGAGCTGGACCCGGCCCCTGCTAGGCTGGCGGGAGGGCAGGCAGTCCTCAGCGTGCCCCAGTGAAGGGGGTGACAGGACATGCCACCTGAGCTCTTGGCCAGCCCAAAAAGTACCTGAAAAGCAGTGAAAATACCCATGGGGTGGAAATTCCCACTCCAGGTGCCATGTAATTTAGGATGTGGAAGCTGTGAGAAACAAAATCAGAGACCAGATTCCACAGTGTTGTGGTTTAGCACTTGCCAAGCGCTTGACTGTACCTCATTGGCGTGTGCCTACAGTATCCCCAATTCCCATGACTCCCATCCAACATGCTGAGTCCCTCTCCTGATGACCGGGTAGGAAAAGCTTAGCATGGGGGACCTTCTCAGCTGGGGTCCCCACTGACAGGTCCCCACAGAGCGCTTGCTGATGTGCCCTGTGCCTGGAGCAAGGGATGCTCCTCTTTGCTGTGGCAACCCTGGTGGTGGTGCCTCTGGTGGGGACTCCCCAGCTGCTGTGAATCTGGGACACCTGGACGTCACTGCGTAGGTTAAGAGGACCTGTGCAAGCAGCGAAATGGGAAACGTAACGTTTAAGCCGGTGCTTGGGTTGTGTCCCTCCTGCTCCTCCTCCTCCTGTCCCAACCTGCTGAGGTTGTGCCCCCTCTGCCAGACCCAGCTTCTCCCGGGCACCCAGACCCTGTCCCAAAATGCAGCCCCATATATCTCCCACCCCCTGTGTCTGACCACCTCCTCCCTGCAGCCTCCCAGCCTGGCTGGTGGTATTCTTCTGGAATAACTGGAATACACTGAAATATGGATCATGCCAGGAAATCACATAGGAAGGTTATGGTAGAAACAGAAAATTGTATTTCCTAGCTCCTGATACTTCCCAGTAAGACACAAGCTTTGACTCTTTTAAAGGTATGCCAATAGTGTTCTTCATGAATTGTTCATGCATTTTCTGCTTGCTGGTCAAGCAGAAATAAGTGTTAGTTACTGGCCCTGGAGGCACCAGGTTAGAAACACTTTCTTCGGGAGAAACTGCCTGCCAGGTCCAAACACTAGGGCAAGTCCCGCAAAGAAAACCACGTACACAGCCATGCTTGGCCGAATGTATGGGAAAGGGGTGTCCAACCGTGCAGCTATCTTTGGAGGATCTGGACCTTAAAATAGAAACTTTATCCTAGAAAACTTAATGAGGATTCATAAAACCTGGGTATATATTTAGAAAATCTAGTGAGCTTGCCTTCAGCTTGAAACAAGGAGATAACATATAAAACCCAGAATATTTCTGCAGCTTGTCCTAGAATGAGAAAGCCAGGGCCAAAATGATACAAAAGAGGAAAAACGCTTGTACAGCAGATGAGGCTGTTCTTGGCAGATCTGCGGATTGGCGGCTCTGCTTTCTGTCACGCAGGACTATCTGTGATGTGCATTTGATTAAAGCTCAGCGAGCGTTTACACGCAGAGTCCTACAAGCGTATTTCTGAGGCTGCTGAGCCTTGATCGCTGTCAAGTGAAATACCCTGCAGAATTAGGGTAAGCAGGACCCTAAATTCCTGGGGCAGCCTCCAAAGAGACCTGCCCGCGGTGGCATAGTGACGCATGGGAAGGTGACTGCTTTGGTTCAGAAGGGAGAGATGGCAGATACTAATTCTGAAAACAGAGACATGGAGACATGCAAACAGATTTAGTTTGATGGTGGGGGGGCGGGGAGGAGGGAATAAACTCTGTTCTTTCCTTCCTGCCCACCTTATCTTTAATTTAAGGCTGATGGATTGATTACCATTTGTTATGGTAAGTCCATATGTGTACAGATCCAAGGGTAGGATTAGGTTCCTCCTCCTTTGTTATTCGAAGTCAATCGCAGTTCATTAAATCTCCCTCATCAGTTCCACCACCTGCTCCTCTTCCTTCCCTGACCCGAAGTCGCATGCCCATTTACCCCCTTCCCTTTGTTTTCTGTTTGTTTCTGTTTTAATTACATCTCTTGATCTTTTCCCCATCAATTATTTTGAGGAGAGAATTGGTCAGGAAACATCAATGCAAATGAAATTGTGGTTATGAATAGAAACAAAGAAATGTTCGAGGGATCTTTGTTTTTCATTTTCTGAACAGCTCTGGACTTGTGCTCGAGATCCCAGCACACCCTTTTCCCAGGGCATGAAGCAGGGAGTCTGCAGCACTGAAATGGGGGTGAGTCCATACTCACCCCTGCAAATGTTCAACGAAGGGTTTAACAGGCTCCTTAGGGCTTGATGGAAGGTTTCAGCTTCTCCTCTAATCCTGACAGATGTCTCACTTGGCAATGTCAGCCCGTGGTGGCATGCAGGTGGAAAACACAGCACTCACCTCAAATTCAACGTAGATGAAGACCCAGTTCTTCCCTTGGCTTTGTGTGCACAGCTGGGCGGATGGATTGCGGGACAGGGCTGTTTGCAGGACAGCCTTCGCCTCCGGTTGCGGCTGAGTGAAATAGTTAGATGGATTTAATCAACAGGGTTTATGATTAATAGGTGTTGCAGTCTCTTCTCAGGACCCCAGCCAAGACGAAGGCAGTGGTGGGTTGGCGACGTGCCGAGATGGGCTCAACAACCCCACCGCAGGTTGCACTGCGATGGGTTAGCCATGGGCCCAGGGGGATGGGAGTAGCCAGGAACAGCTGAAGGAAGGAGTGGTAACACATTAAAAGCATTTGAGCACTTGTCTGACCAGGCCCTTGTACCTCTCACGGAAAAGAGTGTTTAAAAGCACGCTGCTTTTTCACTCAGGTGAGGAGACAAGTCTTGATCTTGCTGCATGGAGCACGCTTCAGCGTGTTGGTGTTGGGGGACCAGTGCAAAAAGAAAGGCAGGCAGAGGAGAAGGTGCTTTTTCTGCTGTCGGTAGACAAATCTCAGAACAGCCTTAAACCAAGCTCTGAAGTTTAACCAGCTGTTTGGCAGGCCCAGACTCATCCCCTTTTTTTGTTTCCCCCTGGGTCACTAGAAATCCTCTTTCTCACACCCATCTCCTTGCTTTGCAATTGTCTGTGCTGCCCATTTGCAACAGAAAAATAGGCGCACGTGGGGTTAGATGTTGTTTAATCCCTAAATGGAAAAATAACCACAGAAACCAGGTGGCAATTTTCAAGTTTTTTGCCCTTCTCTGGGGTCAAGATGTAAAGAAATCCATATGTTTGTGTTCATAGGTGCATATGGGCAAGTAAACTTTGTGTCTCACTTAACTACCCACTTCCACTTCTCTTAAGTGCTGCCTTTGACTTGTCAAAGGGCTGTAACACATCCATTTGCTGGGGTCACTGCAGTGTCTTGATCTGTGTGTTTTTATCATGTTTTTTAAAAGTTTTTTGAAAAGTTCATCCCGCATTGTGGTGCCAACAGAAGGGTTAGTGTTATTTGAGGTATTTCAGATACTGACAGGGCTTAACTTAAGCAGTGTGGAACACGATCGGGTGACTTTTAAATGGATGAAAGTCCAGCGATTGTGTTCATTTTGGATAAGCAGTTGTTGGCCTGGATGCTTTAGCTGAATTTCATTCAAACCTCATAAATTTGTGCATGGCTGGGAAGCCAGGAGAGAGTCTGTTTTCCAGAGGCCTTGGTGTGTGTTGTCTTTCCCCAATGTGTCACGAGGGATCAGCTTTCTCCTGCCATTTCAGTGCTCTCAATTTTGCCCCTGACGGCAACTTGGCAGCAGCGTGTCAGGCCAAGGGAAGCAGGTTTGAAGCTCAAGCATGTCGGTCCATCCAGAGAGGAGGGAAGGAGAGGAGGCACAGGTCTGACAGCCTATTTCCCCACACTGACCAAAATATAAAGATGGGCAAGCTAGAAGGTGACTAGTTGACTTGGATTTTTCTAAACAGGTCCTGGAACAACAGTTAATGATGGAGGAAGAGCGCCCAGCTGTGCTACACTGATGAATCTCTAAAGGAGCCATCCCCTTTCTGGGCGTAGCTGCCGGAGCAGGGTAATGCTGCTTTACTGTACGGCCGGCAGGTCAGGACTGCTGGATCAGACAATTTATAAATGACTTTTTGTTCTTTTCCTTTCAGTTTGGGTCGCGAAACAACTTTGCGATCGTTGTCATGAGATGAGTTCAGGTTTAGGTTGGACTTGTTTTCAAAGCACCCCTCTGCGGTGCAACACTAAATCACTGCAAAGGGTGCAGCAGGTGAGAGGCAATGGGATTAGCCTCTGGTGTGACCCCTGCTGAGTAAACAGGATCGGGAGAGGGCTTTGTACCCCTGCCCGGGCACCAAAGCTCTTCTGCACTTTGTGTACTGAAAAGGCTTCACCTCATGTCATGGCTGATGATTTAGTGGCACTCAAAGTGACTAGTCCGGCAGAGCTCCCCAAAAGCCAGATGGCTGTCCTCCCCCTGCTTGGGCAGTGCTGTGAGCGGGTTTATTGCTTCCCAGTCGCAGATTAGGTGCAACTATGCAATATCTTGGTTTTCATACTAGGCTAATAACTCTGTAGGCTTTGATTTAAAAGGCCTGTTTGTTTCCAGAAGCTCATATTTGGTTCCCTTTTTGCCCAAAGACGGGAGAGAGGCTTTTTCAGGGGTCCAAGAGGTAGTAAAATAACAAGGGAGTATGTGAAAATGACCAGAAAGTCTCGCTGGTTGTGTTCAGAGCCTTCCTGCATTCCCTGCTGTGGGAGAACCAGAAAAATACCTTCATTCAGCTGCGGAGGCATTGAAAAGTGACAAGTTTTTATTTAGGGTTGGTGTTTTTCCTGGGATTCACGGTGGCCCAGATGCCCTCTCTGTTTGCCTGTGCTTTGGTTATGGCTGCAATGGTTTAAATATGTCTCTCTGAAATGAATCCAAATCTGAAATTCGGGTCCCAAGATCCGCCTGTGCCTTTTCCCTCCTGCCTGATTGTTTTGGGATATTCTGGGTGAGTAGCAATGGTTTTTCACCAGGTGCCAGGACGGGCAACGCACCTGGGACAAGTCTGCCTGTAGGCTTAGATCTGAATCAAAACTTGAAAAGCTGGTTTTACGACCGGTCAACCCCAAATCACGCCTTGTAACAAAGATCTTCAGCTCCCAATCTAGCTTTGGGTCAGTCTCGCCTCTTGCTGGAGCAGACCTAAACCTCCCCCTGAACCCGTGGATGTGTTGGGTGAGTGGGGAGCAGGATGGATGTGCACAGCCTGTAAGACACTGGCACGTGAGCATTTTGCACGTGTATCAGTTTGAAGGAAGCATATGACTGTGACATATTTTGCAGGTAATATTACAAAACCCCCAGCGTTTGGGCAATCCCCCTCATGCCTGAAATACACCACTTTTTAAAGTGAGTCATGAATTCTTGAAAAAAATCCCCCCTTTGAGCCCTTAAACAGTCTCAGGAAACCGCACTAAGATATAGACTGGCAAAAAAGCAATATGTCTTTCAGTCTGTGACAAAATACAAACTCTTACTTCTTTCCATCCCCCGCCAAACATAACTGCCACAACGGTGTTCTTGTAGTTTCTTTAAATCCTAGGTGAAGGTTTCAATGCACAAAATAAATGTGAAGGAGTTTTAAGGGTCTTTTTTTTTATTATTATTAATTCCATCAAAATCCCAAAAGGGAAATAGAGAAGGGGAAAAAAAAAATTACTTTTGCAGCCGTAGGAACCCAGTCTTGCCTGCTTTGGGTACCTGAGTAGAGGCATTGAACATAATGAGATTATTCATGTGCATAAAGGTTGTCGGATCAGACCCTATCTTTGTAAAATATTTAATTACATACCATCAGAATCATGTCAGCTATGAAAAAGCAATAAAAATACTAAAGTGTGTCAGTGAGCAGTAGTAGTAACTGTAGCGATATAAATCCATTAAGCTTTTCTCACATACACCGAAGGCAGCAAGTCTATGCTGGTTAATAATTTGCAAACAGTACCCCAGCATTGTAGTACACGTTCAAGCAAATTACTATGCCTGTTTTGTCAATTAGTACTCAAATTATGCTACGTGATGCCTTACTCCATGCTTTGGGTGGGGAAGGGAAGCCACAGGCCTGTCGCCTGCTACTCGGTTCTCCAGTCGATGCTGAGGCGTTGTCTCCCTTGCTACAAAGCTGAAGGTTTTATTGCTTTACTTTGATTGATCAGTAAGAAGCGGAAACGATCCCGTCGGTAAAAACACGACCAAGGCAATGCACTTCAGTTTGACTGTGAAGTCACATATGTGACAAAGAAAAAGCACGTTGTCTGCCTAATGCTTCTACCTGGGACTAGTCAGCAGGAGGGTAAAACCAGAGCTTTTCCAAGGCGCAGAATGGGAAGACGTGGGTTTTGTCAGTTTTTGTGCTGGCAGGCAAAGGCGAAAGCAAGAGTCAAGCTGAAAGCAAGCAGGGCATCCTCGTCCCACGTGCTCTGGGGGAGTAATCACAGCTCTCGGGGGGGTTGCATCAGTGTTTGGTACAGCGCTTTCCAGAGTTGCATCAGCTTGTACCTACTTTGTTTGCCTTGTCGGTCGAGACTGGAGTATTAATAACCGGCTCCATGGGGAAGGTCAGGCAACCCACAGTGGAAAGTAGAAACTGAGATAGGAAATACCCAGAACATCTTGGAGCAAATGTAAATTGCAGGGAGAGAGGGTGACAACAAGTGCGGTTACTGGCCCGTCTGTAGCTGGCTCTGCCTGTGTGGGCGGGTGGGGTGGGTGTGGAGCAGGTTGTGATTTTACTCGAGTTCTGTAAATACAGAGTTAATAGGAACAGGTAGCTAGAATAGCACTTCCTGCACTTGACTAGTGATACTGCACACAAGTGAAGCTGGCAATCAGAGGTCGTGATTGAGTTGCATTTCCATAGCAGATTTATCTTGCGCTGCTCTTCTGTATAACCCATGTTTAGGTTCTGTGCAATTGGTTGAAACCAAAATATGATTTTCTATGCATGTGTGCACAAATATGTTGCACTTCAAGTTCTTTATTTGAATCTTTGTTCGGCACACCATGCTGGCCTTCAGTTGCTTTGCTGATCCTTCTTTCTTTTTTTTTTTTATTACTTCTTGTTCCTTCCCCTCCCGCCCACCTTCAGCTGAGTGACTGTAATCGGTACCTAGTACATGCTGTAAATAACATAGATTATATTTGGTGGACAGCAGGGTGCAGGACTCAAGAGGCATTTCAAGAACCAGCAAAAGTGCCACGGTTGGACTCATAGCTCTTAGGCTGTATCATCTCCTCCTTCTCCCCGCTCCCCTCCCCCATGATTTTCTGATGGCTGCTTTTAGATGGATTTTTATCAGGGGGGAAAAGCACTGATGCAAAGTGGATGACAGCAGATGTGTTCCCTTAACAGGGTCTTTCACTGAATGGCTCTGCTAATCATTATGTTTTGCTCCGTAGGACTTTTTATTCATTTAACAGGTTTATTTCCAGATTACATATTTGTTTTTATACTGTTTCCTCATAAATACAGGCACTGTAGAAAGAGCTGGCCCCACCATATTTCATGCAGTATTTGTTTATAGTAAGTGGGCCTCACTGAACCTGCATATACAATAAATACCCTTTCAGGATTCCTAGGCAGGAGTGGAGGGAACAGATGGCAAAACAGACCCAGGATTCCCGTTTACAAGGGGATCTTCAAATAACACAGGAGGAATGATAGCCATTAAAAAGCCTGCCTTCCAGTGCCTTTATTTTTGGCCATAAAAATTGGATACATTATTTGCTTTTTATTCCTGTGTGGTTTTTTTTTTTTTTTTTTTTTTATTATTCCTCTTTTACATTCAGTAACAGGCTTTCAAGGACTTGAAGTAAATCAAGTTGCAGGCACCTCCTTTGTCAACGTCATCTGTTTGACCCATCTCTTCCCCCACCCTTCTTCGTAGCAAGTCAGGGGTAAGAGCTAACTAGACAAGAATCAACCACATGTCTCAGACCCACGGCCCCTGAGCGATGCTTGACAGGCGAACCTGGGCCCAGGGGGAAATTTTGCAAACAGCTGCTAAAGCTGACACCCAGGTTGCTGGGCTGTGCCTCACGGGTACCAGAGGGCTGTGAGAAAGACTTTGCAGCGGGGATCACTCTCTCTCTCTCTCATCCTTTGGTGAGGGAGACTAATTTATAAATTCTTTTGTTTTTAAGCATCAAGAATGAGAATAAGAGGAGGCTGCTCACACGATGTTCTTCTGTGCTGTGAGAAGTCTGCATCTGCGTGCAGCAAGTGGAGAAAGAAGTAGAAGGAAGTTGCAAGTTAGGATATTTCTGTAGTACAGGACTCTTAATTGTCCTAGGGCTTAAACTCTGCCTGGTTATTTGACAGTGCCTCTGCTTATACCTGCTATGACACATATCTTCCTGCTTGGCTAAGTGCCCCTCCCAGGTGAGTTCTGACCTCATCTCTTTGCAGAGAAGGTGCCTCAGAAGTGAAGGTCCTGAGCAGGTGTTTTGAGGGACTTCCAGGACACCTCACAGCGCTCCCCATCCAGGGCCTCCTGCCTCCCACCAGCTCTTGGTCAGGGAAAGGGAACTGCCATTGTAGACACACCTGCTTGGACAGGTCGAACAGCCGTGGGAGATACCATCCCGGTGTCCTGCTCTCCAGCCAAACCCACTACTTGTGCAGTGTCTTCACAGACCATCTTCAGCTATGAGAAGAGCAAGGAGCACTCTGTTGGGAAAAGTGTTTGCAGTCTGCTATTGGTGTTAAAAAAACCCCAACCCTTGAAGAAGCCAACAGACGTGGCATAAGGTGGATCGCTGTCAGGTTAATGCAGCACATTAGAAACTAATTAGGGTATTTCCAGTAACAAAAGATGGCAACCACAACTCTGGAAAACATCCAGATGCTTGGAGTCCACAGGCTGCCTTGCAGGCTTCTGCTCGGGTGGTCAGGATGTCCTACAAGTCATGGGCAAAAGTAAAGTTGAGGGTGTTGGAAGAGGCTGCAATGGCTGGAGGAGGAACCAGCTCCCACATACAGAAGAGCAATGGCATGAAGGCTCAAAAAGCCCCTGAGCCAGATGGCTAAGGAAACCCTAGGTTCGTATGTCAAACCTGGGTTGGAATGGCTTGGGTGAGCAGCTTGGGCAGCTTGGGAACACAGCAGGCATCAGTCACGTGTGTCTCAGTGGTGGCTGTCATCTTTTTGTTACTATGCGGAAAATTGGAGCTTAAGTAGACTAGGACCTATCCAAGAATTATTTTGGAGGCTTATGCAGGGAGATGGCCATGAGGGCCACTGTATGGCTGTGAGTTGAGTGCAGCTCAGCAGCATGGAAGCCACCAACAAGGCACCCCCTGCACCACAAGCACACTTTGCAGTATATTCTCCTGCTGTACACCTTGGTTTGTGGGTCCTGAGGTCCTCTCCTTCTCAGTAACTGAACAGCCACATACCCACTGATGTCAGGATCCCTCTTCTGATAGGGAGAAGCCTGTTCCTCAAATTGCATCAGCCAAGTGCTTTGCAGCCAGGGGTTTTCCCTCAAAATCTCAAATGCTGTTCCAGCTAAACATAGCCACTAGCCTCTTAGCTGCTGCCTCTTTTTTTTTAAAGTGTTTTAGCTTGAGGGAGGAGGTGGGAGAGGTGATGATAAAATGAACTCTCTATATGAGACTATTAAATTCCTGGATTCTGACCAGCCCGGTTGTAGGTGTGGTCTTGGGTCTTTACCAAAGCGCAGAAATTTTGCTTATCTGGTTTGCTGGGACATAATATGTGCTGCTTTGGAAGGGCAGAGACCTATGCAAGGGAAAAAAAAACAAGGTAAGAAGCTGTGATGCGTGGCTAGAGCTACCTAAGGCAACCTAAGCGGCGCTACCTAAGGCAACACTGAAGGTGAGCAGAAGAGCTCTGCAGAGCAGGGTCGCCGCTGGGGCTGGAGATGCGGAACTTGCTGTCCCCAACCCTGCATCCTGGGAAACAAGGATTCAAGGAGTCCCCTGTGTTCCCATGTACTGGCAGCAGAGCACTTGCTGTTTTGTTCCCAAAGCAAATGGCTTCAATTAAGATCCCGTCACCAGGGTAGAAAATACTCTAAGGGCAGAGGCTGCAGCTTTCCTTAGCTGTCGCCTTTATGTTCTGCTGGCAAAGGTGCTAATTCTGAAGTGGGAAATAATGGGCCTACCGGGGCAGGAGTGGAAAGAAAACCAAGGAGAAAATTGAGGTATGTCCTTATGCCTAAACAAAACTGATGCCTCTCCCTTCCCCCCCCTGGCCCCAGCCCCCAGCCTCCAAGCAATATTCAATTGTACGCAGGGAGCGTGCATTCTGCACAGACAGACGATGCCAAGTTTTATCATTCCCTGCCTCCTGCCTGGGGGGGCAGTGGTTGGCTGGGTGAATCCTGCAAGATCGCACAGGATGTCAGTGAGTGCTGAATTTCGCTCTGTGGGTCCCCGTCTGGGGAATGCACCGAAACGCACGCAAATATTGTCGTATCAGCTGAGCTCTCCCAGTGCAGACGGGCGTGATTTGCACTTCCCGGATCATCCCAGTTCCTTGCAGGGAGGTGCCAGCCTGCTCTGGGCTGGTGCAGTCGCAGTTCGCATCAGTGGGGTTTGTAAAGGTGGTTACACCGGCGTGTGAAGCGGGCAAGGTATGAATAGCTTCATGAAGGTCTCCGCAGGATAAGGAAAGGTTTTTGCAGCTTTCTGTTAGCTGATCTGGACGATTTGACATGGCCCCTCATCATGGCTAGATCTGAGCATTCGAAAACAGAAATAGCAACAAACCTCTTCCTTTTCTTCCTTCTCAGTTCACAGGAAAAATATTTTGACTGGTTTGAAGGCTAGGATTTTTTTTCCCCTGTGTTTGTCCCTGTTTAAATAAGTGAATGAATGAGTGTGTGTGTGCATGAGAGAGAGAGAAACAGAAGCTGCTGAAAGTTAATTTGAAGAAATTAGCCTTGCATTTGCTTCATTCATTTGAGGCTAAATTCTATTATTAGTTCCACAAGTTGAGTGTGCAACATTTCTGCTGGCTTCAACGAAACACGTACTCTCAACCCGGAAGACTTTTAATGAAAACGATTCTTTTTTAACATAAACCCCTTGCATCGGCAATTCGACTCTCAAGCCACTCAAGTTGCCAGGCCCTCACTTCACTGGCCACCAGCTGAAGTGACGGGGTGCTGTAGTTTGCTCCGATAGACAGGACCCGCCTGCATCAGGCTGCCCTCCCACCAAACCCTTCTCCAGGGTCTACGCTCCGTGGAAACACAGACTTTGCATCACGAGCAGCGGCGTGCGCTGGCTGTTGCCATGAAGTCTGGTTATTCTGAGGGCTTAAAGCCGTACATATGAAGCAAGTTAGTACTAAATTGACTACTGTACCTTTCATTAGATCTATTATCCACCTAGAGGCTATTTTCACTTTGAAGTGGCATTTGCTCCCTAATAAGTAATGTCTCAAAATGCTGTTAATTAAAGTTTCATCTGTTTAGAGGATTTTCTTTTTCTTCCTCCCCCCGTCCTTTTTTCTTTTCTTTTCAGAAGCTAGTAATTAGTCCAATAATGTGGAGACATTGTTACTGCAGCTCATTAAATTTAGCAATGCTCACTTGGACCTTTGAGTGCTGGCGATGTCAAGTTGACCCGAAATGCAAGGATTCCATCTGTCGGGAATTACTGATGAATTGGAAATTAAATATAAATATATATATATATATATATATATATTTAACTCATTACTTGTGCTGGATTGACAGTCCTGCAAGTGCTATCATTTTATGTTCATCGACAGACTAATAAAGCTTCCCCTGGGCTCCCTTCCTTGTGTGGAGGGACCAGCAGCAGGGATGAGCGGAGAACCGGATGCCGCAGGGATTTAATTTTTTTTCTGTCTGTAGACTACATTGATGAGAGTGTCAGTTGGGGCTGGGGTGAAGTGAATATCTGGGCTAACAGAGACAACTGATGCCGTCTGGATAACCAGACTGCCCTGAGATGACGCTGGCTCTCGGTTGTGATTGCCGCTTGTTGAACTGGTGGCTGAGAAATGGATCTCTGTCCTATTTCCCAGCAGCATCCAGTCATGCTCAGGGGGACTTTATGGGCATTTATTCACCACTGCTTAAGATTGTCTTTTCTTCTAGCAGCAAGTGGAGAGAGGTAGCTATCCCTTACATTCGCTGGGGGTTCCTGGGGAAGTGGCACCCGTGAAGTGATGAAGAGGAGGTGAGGAGCACAGGATGCCAGAGTAACATGGGGGTGCCAAAACATCATCCACGGGTGATGTCTCACATAGGCATGCTGTTGAGATGTGTTGTCCCATTTCTGTCTGGGTGAGTTGCTGTTGCAGCGGGGAACATGTAACAGGGAAACCTTAGTACATGTTGACTCCCACAGACATCAGGTTAATTTGGGATCTCTGTGTTAGGCCCCCCCACCTGTATCCTCAGCAAGTACCAGGCCTCAGTCCTGTGGAGCATGAACCCTACATGTTGGCCTGACACCTCCTCTCTCCTCCTCCTGCTTTCGGAGGAAAGGCAGGGCCACCCGATGGCTCAAAATTAAAAGGCTCAGGCTGTACCAACAGCTGACGCTCTAGCATCACCGGTAATTTGTTATGGCAAGAGGAGTCTGAGCAAAACAAAAGAAAAAAACAGAACTGTGATGAGAGAGAGAAATAACTGAGAGCCCAGATCCAAGGCTGGCCAAGCTGCTCCTGAGGCAGCCGGGAGTGGACGGTTTGCTGGGAAACGAGGTGAGCCAAAAGCCACCAAAGTCTAGGACCTCTCTAAAATATTGTCTCCTCAGAGGGTGTCCTCTTCCATGTATCTTGCAGACTTGGTCACTTTACCCACCAGCCAAGTAGACTTTTCCTGCCCCAGAAAGAGAGATCTCTGGACAAGTGACCCCTTAAATACAGAGCTGCAAGGTCTGCCAAAAACAGACTTTAAATCCTGCATCTCCAGACACTTGCTGTTGCATCAAAGCCCCGCAGACTATCTGGGCTTAGATCCACCTTTAGAAGTAGGAATCGCTGGATCCAGGCATAGGGAGGCACAACAGAGCAGATGAAATGGCTAAATATTTAATAATAAAGATTGTTCACACATTTCCAGCTTAGTGTTACTGGCCAAGGATAGCTGGATGTTTCACATCAGGTTAGCAGGATATTGCAATATTTTGGCTGCTTATCTGAAGTGGAATGAATGGAACTGCCAAAGCTTTTGAAGTTCACTCATGAGATAATATTTTATTAATTTTCTGAGCTGAGGGCACTTTAGCATCTCCTGTGAGTCTTCTGAATATTAAATGCACATAGCTCTATAGGCAGGACTCTTTCAACATTCACTCATTCACTGTTTAAAAGCGTCCGCTTCCCATAAATTGAGAGCAGTCTCCTTGGTTTTCCGAGAGTTATCTTCCCTCCAATAAATTAGAAAGTATATCAATTTCCTACTTATGCCCTTTGAATTCGAAGCAGGAGCTACTTAAGCGCAAGGGAAGATGCAGTCTGTGTTTGTCTTGTTTGTCTGTCTGGTCCGCAGAAGATGCGGTTTAAGTCAGAATGAGCTACTGTGCTTCAAATCCAGCTGCAAAAATAATTTTATTTCATGAAAGCACCCAGTCTTTTAGCCCTGCTCCGAGCTACCCTGGCCTTCAGCTGGAGTCCAGCCTGCCGAGCAGAGTGGAGGAGGGAGGTGTAAGACCCGGCTGCTGCTGTGTGTGGTACCAGCAGGACCAGCCAGCCTGGTTGCCCTCCAGCTCTCACGCTTGCTAAGCCGAGACACGGCTCCTCCAGCTCAGACCCGGCAGCAAGACAGCTGCCCACCTAGTCGCATCGCCCCGGGGAGAGCAGGCTTGTTCCTGACGTGGCAACAGGTACGTGCGGGGTGATTTTGATCTTTGGATGCATCGCTTTAACGTCGTAGAGCGCTAACAGCGGAGAAGGTGAGTTCTCATCAGCCATTGGTTTCCTACCTCCAGCACCCATCTGGGTGAGAGCAGGGGAACGCAGGAAAGCGTGTGCCAGCCAGAAAAACGCTTGCTGTGTTAGACTCAGAAAACCCTCCCAAGCATGAGGGGCTGGGCAAGAGCTGCCAGCACGGACTTCTACATCAAAAAGGACAGGCAGTTCCTAGATCTAACGTCTGGAGCTTTATAAATAGGGTTAGATGACGGGGAAAAGTAAAAAGAATACTGAAAAAGAAATAAAATGACAGCCTTTGTCCAAAAATATGCCAGTTACATTGTTTCTTTTCCTAAAAAAAGAAAGAAAGAAAAAAAAAAGGTTGCTTTTTCTGCATTAAGCTTGTCATAACCGGATGATTATAGTAACACCATGAAAAGAGCCAGCCAGGATGTGACACTTTAGCTTTCAAAATAGCTCTTCCTAAAATAAACCCTTCCCTCACAGACTGCTACTGTGATACTTATGGGAAAATGTGAACAGACCACTCGTTCTCCCATCTTTCCTTGGAGGCTGAGGAACTTTCCATCAGTTTATCTGCCCTAAACTCCTGTCCCTCAGACGGGGAGGCCAAAACCGCAGGAAAATGGTGGGAGTGTAATTTAATATGTTTCACAAATTTGCCTTAATGGCACTTTGGAAGCCTCCTGATTTAATTAGATTTACTCTGTGCCCACAGAGAATAAACACATATACCTGCCATTTACATAAAGCTCGTGCTATTTGCAGAGAATCTGCAACGCAAAGCAGGACTGGAGTGGACCCTGTTGCGGTAGAAGCAGCACACAAGCCCTGTGGCCTCCAGCGCTTGCCTCCTTCAAGCACCGTCATCCTGAAGCACCAAGCCAGGTTGCACGAGCTGTGGGCATCTGTCCTCTTTGGGTGCCGTCGAGGATGCGTTGCCCACCCGCACGACCCCATGCTGCCCATCCTTCCTCCCGTGCAGAGCCTTTACCCCCACCTTGGCTCAGTGTGCCCACTCCCTAAATGCACATCAAACAAAAATCAGCAGGACTGGTAAAAACCTCCCCCCAGGAACAAGCCTTTTTTGGCCGGCATGGCTGGGTGAGGAGGAAGCTACAGCCCCCATGGCTGCAGACGCACGGGGCTCATGCTGACTTTCCACGCTGAGGGGAACACCAGGCGAATGACTGAACCGCCGCGCCACATGCACATGACACCTCACGCAGCGCGGCTGGTCCCACTGGAACATTTATTTCCCTAATTTAATCTTTTTATAAATTTGCAGATGCTTCTCCCCACCTCAGCAGTAAAGGGGAAGCAGCGATAGCTGCGTTGCCACAGGCACCCCGTGGGAGCTCGGCTTAAGCAAGAAGAAAGACGTGTGTCCCCATGTGGTGGGGACATTCCAGTTCAGATCAGAACAACGTGCCTTCCACTCCGTTGTTTTCCAGTGCTGTGAGTTCCCCAAACAAAGTCAGCAAAGGGCAGGGGCCGGTCAGGTTCTAATGATGTTTACTTGATCTTCCGCTAATGAAGTTTAGTGGCTTGTGTAAATTATTACACCAGCTACTCCCCTCACGGTATCACTTTCAGGGAGCACACGGACCATTTTCCAATTCTCCCTTGCTGTCTCGGTAGGTGATTTCTTGCTCCACTACCCATCACATCCTTGCAAAATGAAACATATAGCCACTGCAGATTTGTCACGTTTGCCTTCTGCTAGCAGGTATTGGACAGGTTCATTGTTAGCTGCAGACCTAATACTGAAAACAAGTAAGTGGGCATGTTGTAACATGGAGCTTCTCGAAAGGAGGGCTAAAACAAATCTGCTAATAGAAAGACTAAAACAATGCTGAGGAGGTTTTTGCTTGGGTTAAACTGGCTTTCTCCTCACTGAGGCAAGTAGTAGCGTTTTTTTAATCAGGAAATAAATATGATGATCTCTGAACCGGGGAAGTTCAGGTTTCAATTCACTCCCTACAGAGTGACCCATCACGAGTTACATTGTGAAATCCATGGGAACGGACTGCACTCCTGCCTTGCAGCAGAGCATCCCGAACAGGACACTTCCAATTTGGGGTAAATTGGTAAACTTCCATATCTGATGAGATGATATGGCTGAAGATTCTCATGAGTGGTTTGTCTTATTGGGGCAGGAGAGAAGATTCCTCTGTTCTCTTCCCCATTACAGGAAACCAAGCCTCATTTCCCGGTGGTTTAGTATAGTAGGTGTCCTGAATATTTGAATACATATATTACAGAAGGAAGCGTTCACCTACACAAAGGTTTTTGCTTGCTCTTTTAGCCAGCACCACTCTCCCCTCCTCGACCCTCTGCTGCGCAGCCATGGCTGCAGCGTTCAGCTTCGCGTTTGGAAACCAGGCTCGCTCAGCCATTCCCTCTCCTGCCACGTGTCTGGATGCGCCAAAGTCCTCTGGAGCCTTCTCCTTCTCAAAGGATGGCAGCACACCCCTCTGCCACTCTGCGTATCGTAGCCGGCCTAGAGGGTAAATGTCAGGTTGATTCTGGGCTAAGGGACGTCAGGCATGGCACGCAACCTGCGGCAGGGAGATAGTTAACACCCTCCCCCCTCTGCAGGGAGAGATTGCAGCTGCCTGTCCAGCCTGCCAAACTGAAAGGGGATCCAGCCCTCAGGGAAATGTGTCTGGAGTTATTTAATCCCAAAAGGATTATAAAGAGAGTATGCTCTAGGGAATCTCTCAAGCCCTATCCCTGTTAAAGAAAAACAAAACCAAACCCCAAAACCAACAACCCCTTTTCCGCTGATGGTCTGCAGCAATAGATACCCTGAACTTTCACTGAAAACATCGAAAGGGGCAGTGGGGACATGGTCAAGCTGTTTTTGCTGCGCTCTCTTCTCGCCTGCCAGCCCCTGTAGAGGCAGTCAGTGCTGCTCCTCTGGAAACCTTCTTCTGCTTTGGCTTCCATGGTGCTGTCGTTTCCTGCCTCTCCTCCTACCTCTTTAATCTCCTTCAGCACGTCCTCTGGAGGACCTTCTTATCTCCCTCCAACTTTTGTATGGGTTTCATCGGGCTGAGTCTTTCATCCCCACCTCTTCCTCCTCTGTATCTTATCCCTGGTTAATCTCAGCCATGCTCCCTACTTTGCCTGTTCATCTGTTCTCTCTTGGACTTGTGTTTAGACTGTAAACTCCTTCAGATAGGGCCTGTCTTTTTATTTTATACTTTTACAGTACCTCCAGGAACGTGAAATCACAGACTGGATTTAAGTCATCGAACAGAATAAAAGCGTTAAAAGAAAGCTGGTCTAAAATGTTGCATGGAAATACCTTTCTCATTTTTGGCAGCAGTACAAGGCAGCGAAGATTTAATTTGTATAAACACGTGAGCACCACTCTCCTGCGCAGCACAGCGGGATGGAGCAAAAGCACCATTTCACCCCCTAGCACGTCACCCATTGCCTTGCCAACAGCAGGCATCAGTTGACTGGTGAGGAGGAAGAAGAAGTCCTGTTCCTTCAATGAGTAGCACCAAAAAATCTTGGTTACCCCGGCTACATGGGAGACCAGTGTGGTTACAATGATGTCCAACTGCTGCCGTGCACACCATAGTTAGCTCACGTCATGTAAGGGATGTATTTTAAGGAGCTCTGACAGCAGGGGGTTTTTGTCCTTGTTTTATACTTTCCTCTTTGGAGGGTCCTAAGAAGCACTAAACATTCTGTAAAAGAAGAACAATCTGGGTGTTTTGACTTGCACACATTTGATATGTCAGTGGGCTCTGCTCAGTACTTTTTTCTTGAGTCCACTGAGACCTTCAGTGAAGTTTCTTGTTCCCAGGCAGATATCTATTCCTGCCTGCTTTACCTCATCTCATTCAGAAGACAAAAAAATGTTTTGATTTGTTTCCTTTTTTTTTGAGGAGCTTTCATCCTTTTCTACAACCTCTTCTCTAAAGAGCTATAGAAGCTAATAACTGCCTCGCTACCTTTAAACGGGCACGTCCATGTAACCACTCATCTCTGATGGTCACAATTAACCTCCAACCAGTGCACGCTCGCTTTGGCGTTTGCTTCCTCGATTCTTGCGGTGTTTCCCAATGATGCAGGAGGGTGCCAGGATCTTCACGGAGCCTGGTTGTGCCATACAGGTGTCTTCCTTCCTCGTCACCCCCTCCCAGCAGCCCGGAGCACCCACACGCTCAGCCTGAGCTCTCCCAAGTTTTGAACACAGCTGACCATAGGCATTAACCCGACCTTACCATTTCCTCCTCTGCTTCCCAGACCTTCAACTGTAAGTAGTTTTCTTTGTGGTCTTTGCCATCGATGAGGGAATCTGGCCCTATAGGCATCATTGAAGCTTTTCCCATGACACACATGAGGAAGTAGCAGATGATTTATTATGACCTAGTGAACCATTAATTCACTCATTCAGGACCCAATTATTTCCTTTTGCTGCATCTTTTATCAAGCCACCTCTGCTCTATTGATGGGATGATTACCTGTTTCTAAAAGTAACTGCAAATTGCCCAACCACCTGATATTTGCCTAAAGAAAGCCAAATGATAAATTGATCAATAGAAGAAAAGTGCTTTTAGGGTGAATGACACATGACTGCATTTGTGCAGGAACTATCTAGAGAAAGGCAACAAGCTGAATCTGAAATACTGGACCAGAATTTCTGGTCTGTTACAGGGATGTGGCTTTACTCATTGCACACTATTAGCAAATTTGCCTTGCTACCTCTTGATGTTGCACTCGGGGCCACTGCTGTTACTTACCCGTGGCAATAAAATCATTTCCATAATAATGATAACAATAGCAGCCGGTCATTAAAATTCTGAAATAATTCATGTTTAATTTTTATAAGCCTTGTATCTGCTAGGACTAGAAACGTGCAATCTATTCTTTGCAGTGCAATCTTGGAGGTTGGGCAAGGCTCTTTTTCCTCTTCTTTGTCTTTCTGAACCTCAGTTTCCCCTTCTGTAATAACACGGGAGTAATTTTTCAGCAAAATAAGAGTTAGAGAATTAGCCAGAGTATGGGCTAATTGGCATATAACAGGCCTGTTGTGGGGCAATGTGTGCAGACTCATGTATGGACTACTGAGAATTAGGAAATGGAGCTCCACCTTGCCCTTTATTTCCTGTTTTGTTCTGTGTGAGTTTTTCCTCACTCTGTTGGTGATGCTGTTAAATGAAGCTTGCAATGCTATGAGTAGTCACTTTATTTTTGCAGACTTGAACCATGTTGACTTTGCAAAAAGTAGCGATACCTGCCTGTGACGTGTAATGCAGACAGTTCATGGTGCTGTGATGCCTTATTACACTATAGGAAGCATATAGGATGATTAGTTTTACCACTGAAGTCCTGTATAGGCATTATTTATCCCATGCACATGCTGTTTTCAAACACTTGCAAGCAAAAGAGGTATTTCAGGAATAGTAGATGTGTTTGTTTGGATTTGTACTGTGCAAATCCACACAGTCCTGACCTTTGAGTGAGGGGATATAGTTTTTTAGTTCCTGGGAATTGCCTTGTGCTTTAAAGGCATGGGAACTGATCTGAGGAACTTGCTGTCTGGAGACCTGATACAGCAGCTGGAGGGGCACAGGGAGACCCAGCACTTACGGGTTTGCTTACGTAGGTCCAGAGATAGGACTAGGGCCCAGAAAAGACATGCAGGGACATGGCGACACAGAAGGTAGCTTCTCCTAGGGTGACAGAAGGTAGGGTATAGGAAGAGGAGACTATTTTATACAATGACTGTGATGGCACTGGGGCCATTTTGTAGATCCAAATTCAGGCGTTGCATGAGCTATCACAGCTCTGTTGAAATGTATAGGCCTGCATACAAGAGCATTGATGCCAAATTTATCCACTACCTTTTAAAATTGTAGGAGTGTTTCTTCACAGCAAAGACCTTTCTTCCTGGACTCTTTTTTAAGCTTTGCAGGTGTTGTAATCCCTTCTTGAGACACTCACCTTTATGCCTTTGGTATTTAAATTTGAAAGATGACTTTAGACCCCTCACATCTTCAGCAGCAGATCGAACCCTGAGTCTGGCATATCTTGTTCAGTTTAGAAGTAATGATAATGTTAGCAAACGTTCGAAGAGATGGCAGTCTATTTAACTTGTTTATTCCGTAATAGCTGAAGCAAACCTTTATGAGGGTTCAATTTAAACTGATATAGGCCCCGTTTTAAATGAGTTAGCAAATATTTGTGGTGAAATTTTCAGTGTGAATTTAAACTGATTTTAGTAAAATCTGAGCTCCTCTCATACACACCACCTATACTTTCCATTTGCCTCTCATGAAGAAGACTGATTTAAAGCTTATTTTTCTTAACCAAAGAAACAAAGCTAATGTAATAAGCTTCTTGAGACTTCTGTAAACCAGAAGCATTGACTGGGATATCTCAAATGTTAAAACTAGTTCAGTGCACTGTTCTTCACTGCCGTTATCACGATTGCATTTGCGTTTTAACAGGATGCATTTTGAAAGCTTGTGGCTGCACAGCGTCAGGAGGCTAGCGGAGGAGAAAGCACCCCTCTTCCTGTCAGATGCCGCTCTGACCTGCACGTGGTCCCATGTTCTGCAGCCCTGAGCCGAGGTGCCCAGCATTCCCAGTGTTCCCGACTGCCCAGAGCCCTTGTGCTGGGAAGGGAGCCGCGCTGTAAATCACTCTTACACGTTAGCGGGGAGTGTTTTTTCTCACCAATGATTTCGGTTGCGCCTTTGGTTGAGGAGGTTGTTTTGGGGCAGTAAATTGTGCTGTGGGTTATCTCTGTCTCCCTCCCTCTCTGGCTCTCTTTCTCGCTGGGTAGGAAATGGCTGTTCTGAGGCCCCAACGGCCTCCTGGGCTTTGCCATCATCTTCTTTTTCCATTTTTGCAAGAGGAGTATCTGAAAGGGGGAGTGAGAGGAGCTGGTTCTTTGTATTAGAAGTACATAAATTACTACATCCCAGGTTGTCATCAGAGCTCTGCATCTCAAAGATGAACCTAAAGCAGCAGCAGCCGCCGTAGCAGAGGGTGGGATTGCCCACAGCTGCCCCGCACAGTGCCGGCTCTTCATCGCCTGATGTGCGTGAAAAACATCCATGCTCCAAAAATGGGAACCAGCGTGGGATGGGGAAACTAAGGGGGCCGCTGATGGGGGACAATTTTGCTCGGGACTCTACAGATGATTAAAAAAAACCCCATTATTTTGACAGATTATTTGCTTTCGCCGCTGTAGCCTTTAAACAATGCATTAAGTTGGACAATGTGAGAACTACCAGCCTTGTGACCTGGCAGTGGATAAATCTTCCCACTGTCCCCATCCCCTTTGCATCTCGCCGTCTCCCCCAGGGCCGTGCCCAGCCCGATGTGAGCAGGGGTATAAACTCCTCCTGGTATTGCACTCAGCATCTCACCTGGGGCGCTTTGCCCTGGACGGAGGCAAAGCCTTTGTGGAGGCTGGCCTCCACATCTGAAATGTCACCCTGGGTGCTGCTGCTGCAAAAGTAGCTCCCACATAAATGGTCATGCTTTATGTGAGGGGTAGACTTTATCGATAGACTAAGCTGGACCCGTGGCTAATATAGGATAAATAGGTGGTTTGGTATATGGTTAATCAGTTACAACAGAGGACAGGAGGTCAACGGGCTTCTCTCAATTTCTGTAACACTTGTATGCTTATGAGCATTTATAACATAATATTCATGTCTGTAGCAAGTCCTAGTATATCTCTTGGTCATTTATTACCTCTTTATAAATGTTCCCTTAATGCAAGTTGTGAGTTAGTAGATGATGGTCAGAACTACTTAAAAACTTCCTTTTTTCTCTATCAGAGAAGGAAAAATCAATGCATTCTGGATTCCAGTTACAAAAAAAAAACAAACCCCAAAACAAACAGAATGAAAAGTTTTCAATGTGGTCCAGACATTCCTTACAGACCTTGTCAGACTGGACCATTCTGGTGTCTCATTTAACTAAAACATCATTGAAATACTTATTTTTGCATGCTCTATGACAAAGCATAATCTCTTATGAAGCAGATATCCAAACCAAAAAAACATGTTTTGATGTTACTGGAAAACAAGGTTTTCATTGATCCAAACTGAGCTTTGTGTTTTTGGACTTTTTGTTTTGCAGAAGATTAAAAAAAGATCTTAGTTTTCATTTTCGTTCTGCTTAGGAACACAATTAACTGGAAAAAAATGGAATTCCCTTAGCAGCTAGCAAGTCTAGTGTTTCTGCATGGTTCTCTGAAAAATAAATGGGATTACTTTGTTTAAAAACTGCTTTTAGCAACCTCTGTTAGAGCCCTAAAATGCACAGGAGGGCATGATCCTTCTTCCTTTGAAGTCCCTGGCACTGTATCCATTGACTTCACAGGGAGTGGGATTGACTGAATAATTGTATTGCAGTATGAATGTCTACCCTGACACTGCACAAAGTCACGCTGAAAGCCACTTGATGTCATTCTAATCCTGTCTCCTCACAGTGGTGTTCTGGAGAATAGGGTTGGTTGTTTTTTTTTTCTTTTCCCCCTCCGTATTTATTATTTGCAGAACGAACTAGTTAACAAATAAAAGGACAAAGCTGAACGACTGTGTCATTAATCTCCAAAGTAACTTGGTCTGCTGCTGAAGTGATCAACCTCTCCGTGCAGCAAGCGCTAACAAGGGTTCTTTTGCTGGCGGTGCTTTAATGTGCTAACGAGAAACCCTTTAGCTGGAGGTATCACCGAGATGTGCGGCTGAGCCTTGGAATGCCAGTCCCGGGAGCTTGGTGGGAGCCCCCGCGGCCGCTGGGGTTTTGATCAGAACCTCCCCCCCCCAGTGCTTTGCATCTGAGCAATCAGAAGAGCAAATACCTTCCAGGGGGTAAGAAGGGGCTGCGATACGCAGGCACTGATGCTGGCAAGGCTAACGGCTTCACCCATGGAACACCGGACCCCGAGCACAGGATTGGCAAATGCAGCTTTCGCCCAACAGCTTGTCCCTGCTGGATGAGCCGCGGAGGTGTGAATGGTGTTTTGGCGTGGAAGACCTCCGCCACTGGTGAGATCATTGCTGGCTGCAACCAAGGCGGATGCCCGGGGTAGACGAGGCCTTTAGGGATTGTCTCCCGGGAATAATTACAGCTAAACCGTGACACTTAGCCACAGCCTTTTGTGCTTGCAGGAACACTTGGGAAGCACAGATGCCCTGAAAGTGGGGATAATGTGCTCCTCCTTAGCTTGGCGAGCAGAGAAAAAGGATGAAAGGTCCACCCTGAGGGAGGGCAACACTGGCCACAGCCATCCTTGTGAGTGCTGGCCCTGAGGGTTTAAATAGGGCAAGATGGAGGGTCACTGCCCAGGGGACCTCTGAAGGTGCCGGGCTGTCCTAGGGATGCTGGCTTGAGCCTACCTGAGGTACCATGTAGGCATTTTACCCTTCACTGGACCACTCACGTGAACTCTAACATACCGGATAACAAGCTTTAGAAAGATATCACTGTTGCAGTGGAAAACATGGGAATCATTTCATACTGACTACAGAAAATGTGGCCTTTGTCTATACCTTGGCCTAGAGCAGAAAAAACCCCCTGCACAATCCTTTTTAATGCACACTGTCAACTGTGCTGCAGGCTGGGAGAGGGCTGAAAAATAGCGGGACAAGCTGCTGATGTTAGATATTGTGGTCAGTCACAGAGACTGAAGGACTGGGGACTGATCTGAGGTCAAACTGTAGCATAGCCTGTGAGGAATGCAGGAGCAAAAGTGGCTCTAAAGCTTTCCTGATATCCCCCATGAAGATGTGTCCCGCTTCTGCAGCCCACCGGAGCATCTCAGAAATGCAGGTGTCTGCCCAGGGCAAGCAGCAAACAGCTGCTCTGCCCCAGCCATGCGCAAAAGGCACCTCCCACACAAGGACTGTGCTGGTAGGGCTCAAAGGTTGTCCACACAAGGACTGCGCCATAGGGCTCGTGAGTTGTCCACGCAAGGACTGTGCTGGTACAGTTTGCAGCTTGTTCTTTCCAAGATGCTCGCAACCCCCCTGTCCTCCGGAAAGTATGGGGATGGTGGGGAAGACATCTCCTTCTGAACTTCTGGGTGGCTTTCCACAACGATCTGAATCTCTACACCTTACTAAGCTCCTCAGTCACTGAGTCACCTAGGGGACGCCAAATTTTCTCCTGTCTTACATGCCTAAAACTGAAAGATGCCAAACTGACAGAATACAGACTGGTGGCAACAAGACAAAGCCAAGTGTCACTCTGACACTGTTTTTATGTTCAGCTATCCCAGAACACAGAAAACATCAAGGCAAATCCCAGGCTTTTATTTCTTTGACAGTTAATTTGACTTGGCTAGGCCAAGGTTGTCAGACGCTCAAAACAGCCTGTTTGACCAGCTAAAGAGTAAAGCTTCAAGAAATCAGTTGTGAAAAGAAATACAAGCCTGTAGTTTGCTGATGTATGTTAAATAGGACTTTCATTTGCTCTAAAACACACCAAAAGGTTGCAGCACATCACATTTCACTTTCAGCTGGCTCAGAGTAAGCTTTGAAAAACCAAAACCCTCTGATGTACTCCTGTTAATCATTGATATGGTCTTTGATCTGTTTTCAGTTCTGTGTAGCTGATTGACTCGTCCCCACTTTTGTACCAGCTTTCCATTTGTGCCTTTCTTCTCAATGTATCTGTTCTCCATCACAGTTTGAACAAGCGGGAGAAGCCGTAACAGTCCGAGAAAAGTGTGTTTTCATAGTATTTCTGATCAAACAGTAAATGTTGTGGATTGTCTTTGTGGGAAATTTCTAATACCGTTCCAAAGGACAAAAAGGATCTGGGATAATATCTGAACCACCCAAACTCTCATTCTCTGCAGTTATTTCCAGCTCCTCTGTGACACGGACAACATTTTGCAGGAGAAGCCTCGTAAAGTTACCCAATATGAGGTTGCTCAGAGGCATCCCTCTGAAGGCTGCCAGAAAAGCACCGTGGCTTTAGGTCTGAACTGAGTGTGAATGAACACGCTTTGGGCACAAATTCCTCCGTCTCTTTTTCACCATGTGTCTTTTAGCCGAGTCTGCTTGGGTTGCACTGCAGACTCTCGATTGATGGTGCAACAAACTGGGGCAGCTGCAGTTGCCCCAGGAACAAGTGTGTCTAAGAGGGACATCTGAAGACAACGTGACTCTGCCACCCTGCCAGATCTGGAGTGGGTGGAGGGGTTTGCTGCCACGGTCAATAGTTCCCCAAGGGCAGTAGCAAGGGTGCCAGCTCCTGTGAAACCCAGCTAGTGGAAACATGCGAAAACGCACCGAGTCCTGGTTTTACTGGTGATTTTGGTGCCGGTCTCAAGTGTCCACCCTAGGTCCAATTTCTCAGATTTTTCATAAAACTTGGAAGCAGCTTTTGGTTTGTGCAGAGTGAGTACTGACTGGCTGGTCACTCTGCCACCACACTCACTGTCCCTTCATTACATTGGCATTGCTGACTGCCCCCATGTACTCTGCTGTGCCCCTTAGCTGTGAGGCTCCAGGTGAATTACACCATTCCACCCCACTCTTTTGACTGTGTGGGTGCGCGCACACCCCTTCGGTCCCGTACTCTCTGCGCTCACATGGGCTTCCCACAAACATTTCTGTACGGTGAAACATGCGCTTAAGTGCAGGTGGTGGCAAATTAGCATAAAAGACAGTGCAAAGGGATTGGAAGCAAATAAATAACGGAGCAAAACACTCCCTCCTGCGCCACGCTTCTTGCTTGCTTCTGACACCACGGCACAAAGAAGGATAATGAGTAAAGGCAGCCCGCTCGACTTCTTCCACTGCAGGAATTAGCTGTGTGTTGCTGTTTGCTGTATAAACAAGCTGGAGAATAAGTTAAGGGTTCAGGTTCGGGCCATTTGTGCAGAGGGCAGTCAAAACACTAAAACCTCAGCACAGAGACTGAGTATCAGTGGCTTTAAATACCCTAAATCCCCCTCAAATTCTCTGTGGCTGCAGTTGAAGTGAGGAAGGGCTGTGAGAGGCACTCTTACATTCCCTGATAAAGCAAATGTTTACCAGATACAGGAACCAGTCTCCCTCCTGTCTTCTTTAGATTAAATTGCCTGATAGAGCAGAAGACAGAGTTAACTCTTTGCGCTATGTCCAGGACAGAAAGCCCACCACAAAATAAAATTACTGAATTCAGTCCTGAGAAAACTGCTTGATCATTTTGTGTGTATGGGAGGCACAAACCTCAAATTGCATGTTTGGCAACATATGAGGTCTATATACATATATAGTCAGTTGATGTTGTTATTTCCATTAAATGAGGTCTCTTCTTTTTCGCTATTTTCGATGCAGTTCTCCAGGGAGATTAATTTGTATCAAAGTAGAGCGCTAATTGCACAAAACAAGCTGGGGTACTGCAGAAGCATAATTAAATTTAAAAAAATGTGGTGTTAATACAATTGTGGTGCTAATTAAATAAAATTGGTGACAAGTGTCTAAGGCAGAGCAAGTGTAAGGAGAAAAACTGACAAAATGATCCATTTAAAAATTCTCGCAGATATTATAGTTCACTGGTAACTGAGCCGAATTAAAAGTAATTGTACATGAAGTGCCGCGCGAGCGCCTGATCTTGCTCTCAGCAAAGTGGGACTTTTGCCAATTCCGACTCTAATGTTCCATAAATTGCTGATAGGAAAGCGATAGGCTCATTTTATTTCTGCATGTGTTTAAGTAGGGACTAATTCAGGACCGGTCACACAGACTCAGGCAAGAGCCCCCTCAGCAGCATTCTCAGTTGTGCCCGGAATAGTCGTGACTGGTCCCTGCTTCGATAGGAATTGATGATGGTCCATGTGCTGGGGGGGGACCTGGAGACAGGGTGGAGCGGGCTGTGCCAGTGGCACACCATGGCTTCGACCTCAGCAGCAGCCAGCTTTCTAGACTTTTGCAGACCAAGGGTGCATCATCGGAGGCCCTCCTCCATCCTGTGTGGAGCAGGGGGGGCCTTAATCAGCATCCCGTCTCAACTCCCTTCCTCTTTGGCATTTATTAGCGGCTCACAGGAATCACACGACGGCTACCGCGGCCCCGGCTTCCTCTTCGAGCTTGGCCGTCCCCAGCATTTTCCTGCGCGGCGCCCTCTGATCTGGTTCCCACCTTCTCCAGAAGGTCACTCCCACCACCCGGCTGCCCTGGGGATGCTCTGCCAGCCGCACCTGCCACTCTGGCACCATGGTTTCCAGCATCGGCGCCTGTGGGGAGACCTGGCAAGAGACCTGCTAGCCTCCCAGCATCCCGGAGCACCGGAAAGCTGCTTCTCGCAAATCCCGAGTTTCCTTACAATTTGTGTCAATGGAGGAAACCTCCCACCCGCCGCTTCCACCCACAAACCAACAACCCCAAGTCGTTTCTAGCCTGTGTGGTCCTGAAATAAGTAAAAAAGCCCTTTCAGATGGGAAATAAGGCAGCCCTGTCTTCCTGAGTCAGCAGCCTAAAACAAGAGCTAGGAGGACTCACCTCACAGCAATTTTTACCCTCTCAGGGGTGATGTTATAATACAGTAGACCCCCAGCTGTGGTTTTAAAAATTCATTGGCTTGTTTTGGGAAGCTGGCTCGAACAACTTCATCAAGCTTGCAGGAAATTAGTTGTGATCCTTCATACAATGGGAATTTTGCCTTTGACTTTGCTGGGAGCAAGATCAAGACCTTAATGCCTGCAGAAGAATTGCCAGCTCTGTCACTTGCTGGAGCAGGGGGAGCAGGGGGGAAAAAGTGATTGCCCTGTGTAGGTGGCTCAGCTGAGAAAGAAGCTGAAAGGAAAAAAGTTTCCTTTCAGGTCAGCTCATATTTTATAGCTGGGGTTGCCGTTCGCTGCCCTGCGATATTGCTGGCCAGAACAAGTAGCTGAACGCACCGATCACTCTCCTTGTTTTTATTCTTTTTACGTTTTAAGGGTGATAAGCCCCAGGGAGAGCTCTCCACCTGGGAGGTGATGTCTCTGCCCCTTCTCGAGGGGCTCCATCACCCATTGCAGCTCCTTACCTCACTGGTGACTGATCCTGCCCTGCTAATGTTGCTCAGCTGCAAGAGGGGGGGGGGTGTCATCTCATTCATTATAAACATGTTTTTCATCCCAATTTCAGTTTCAGAAGATAGCTGCTAGAATAAAATTGCTGCCATGTTTCAGGCTGATGCTTTTATTCACTTTCCTGAGTCTGAGTTCGTCATCCTTCCTGTCTTCATTAGTGTGACTCTTGCTTTGTCTCTGTGGTCTCTGCATAATAGCCAGCGTGTTTCCTCAGCTTCTTCTTGAAAGCAGAGCTTTTGATGCCCTGTGTTAATTACCGCTGGGTTCTGCTCAGCTCAGTCCTTCTTCGTATGGAAAGGCAAGATATGACTGAAGGAAAAAGAAAACATAAGAACCCAGAAAAACAGGAATTGGCACAAAGTTGTCATCTTCCAAAGAGTGCTCATCTCAATGGTGATATCAGCCACAGGAGCATGTGTTCCTCCTTCACAGGAACAGCATTGACGTTGCCTGACTTAGTTTACAATAAGACTAAAGCCTCTTCTTTGCTGTTTTCTTGCCTTAGGATGCGTTGTGCCCATTAGTTGCCCCAAGGTAGAACATGCCACTGAGACTGGGCCTGAGAGTTAATAAATAGCCTCAACTCGGTGCCGGGGAGAGAATGTCTCTGAATGTGACTTTGGGGCTTGTCCCTGTAGCACGGGATCACATTCAGAGCATAGACCTAGGCTCAGCTTGTTTCCATGTGCACATCACACGTAGGCAAATGCAGCACTAAACCAGCCTCTGCAGCTGGAGTGATTTGTCTAAGTCAGAAGCAATATCCACAGACATCCTTTTCTACCGTCGCCATGCAGAACAACCACAAACACGTGGGATGCGGGTTGTGCCTTAGGCCACAGGTACAGATTTACCCAAGGGAGAAGCTTTCCCCCATGGCCCTGGCCTGCACGTGACACCCAGTGTGGACCTTGCCTGTGCCGCTTAATGGGAGTGGGGCTGTCCAGTCGCTGCCTCAGTTTTGGGCTTGCACAGGGGTGGTTTTGGTAGCACTGGTGCCCTGGGAAGTGCTTTGCAGCCTGGTACAAGCAGGGAGCGGCGGGGGTCATGGGGCAATGGATGCTGGTGAAGGAGGTGGGTGACCAGGGGTGAGGGTCGGGTGGCTGGAGAACCCACGGCAGCAGATGGGGCATCCCAGGTGAGGACGTGTGGGTCCTGCATCATTTCTACTGGTTTCCTAAGGCATCCTCCAGGCTCAGCCAGTGTCCTGGTTACTATGGGCTACTTTTGTAGAGTGAAAAAATCCCAGCCCCCTTTTTCAGATCCTTGACCACTAAATTTCTGAGCATTCAAGGCAAGAGCAAGCATAAGAGAAGTCTATGTATACAGCAGGAACTTTGTGAATTCAGACTAACAGCTGAGGATGCTTTACAGCCTTTCTGACACTGTGAGTTACTGGATAAACAGGAAAAAATAAGTGATGACACATCATAAAATGGACTTTTATTCCTTTTATTTTTACAGCTGCAGTTCAGTGTACTCATGACCAAAGCAGCAAAGCGATGTAGTATATTTATATGCTACATTTCTAAACAAACAAACATTTATGTATAGTATGTGAAATTAGATAATAAATACACTCATGGTATAATATAGATAGACTAGATACATATCCTTCATTACAATATATATATGATCGCAATATATTTATATGGGGAAAAAAGTAATGAATATGTAGCTAAGTAGGACAGGACAGCAGGATGGCTGTTTTTCTAAAACTTTAGGGAATGATAAAGAACTTCTGGTACAGCAAAATTTCTGGTGTAGCTGTTATATTTATGGTCAGATTCTGACTGCTGAACTCAAACAGTAACAAGCACTGAGTACCTATTAGGTCCAGGCTCACTTCTGGCTATAAAGTAGGCAGATTTTATTAATCTATAGATGAATTCTCTGAAGTAAAATTCTAGCTACTTCCTTGCCACAGGAACTTTCCCAGGACTCAGAGGTGATTTGCCATTTTGGGATTAATGTGATTTCTGTCTGGTGGATGGGAGGAAAAGGGGAGACGAACACCCTGGAAATGACTTACATAACTAGCCCCTCAGTTGTTTATTTTCAATTTATTTTCCAAAGGTGAAGGCTTGCCGCAGAGTTGAAAGGTCTGATAGAAAGCTGGGTGGGGGACATCACAGAAGATAAGGCGATGTGATTATGAAGCTTATGCTAGTGAGAAAACATATTAACTCCCACTGTTACCAGAGCAAGGCTCCTTTGAGGAGTAGCCGTCCAGTATTGCTTGGGAAGGCGCTGCAGAAAAACTGGCTTGCTTAATTATAAAAAAAGCACTAGCTGTCCTCCTCTGTAGCAAGAATTTGCTGCTTGAAGTCCTCAATTTGAATATTTACACATACCAGTTCTCATTTGATATATTTTCTTAAATATATGGTTTTCTAAATAGTGAGATAAATCAAGCTGCCAGCAGTTCAGCAGATGTTAGCTAATTGTTTTCTGGGGATTCTTTACCATTTAAACAAATATTTCCCCATCACTGATGCATTGCTTTCACCACGTTGGTGACTAAACTCACTAGATGCAGAGACAGGCAGCAGCAGCTTTTCCATTAATATGCCTTAGGCCTGGTCGGGGCGGATCATCTAGACTGACAAAAGGAGAATATTTATGGTGTCCTTTCCAATTAAATCCTCAGTGTCTCTGCTAAGATGGCCGGGGTTGCCGGTGGTATTTTTAATGATGTGAACAGCTGCTACCTAAGAAGCCTAATGATCAACCCATGGCCGCGAAATAGGTGCTGTGTAGTAACAGTGCTTGATAAGGTCCGTCGACTGGGCCAGATTCAGAACAATAACCTCGCAATGAAAGGCTCTCCAGGCTGTTGCCATCACCCCCGTAGACCTTTCTCCTGACTCGCCTTGTGCTGCTTCTGCTCCTGCTCCTCTGCTGGGGAGGACGCAGAATCTTTCAACACAAGTTGTTCCGATAAATGATGTTTGCTACCTGCATGCCTTTTCCCCTGGGGGCAGGAGGGGAAGCGGCAGCCTTTGCTCCTGCTGCTCGTGTTCCCGGGCCATCCAGCCTGCAATTCGCTTTTGTCCGCAGCGTAGGAAATTCACATCTGTGTGAAATGCTGCCAGGTCCCTTTGGTCCAGGCTTTGGTGAGTGTGTGAGCGGGGAGGCTCCTTGTTGTCCCGGGGAGCGCTGGGTGGGCTGGTCTGTGTGTGCTGGCGGGGTGGCGGAGCTGCTGGGGCAGCTGCGGGGAGTGTTTCCTATCAGTTGTTGGTGTGATGTCATGGTCGGTCTCCAGTGTGGGAACATGCCGCTTCCTGCCTTTCAGGGTTATTGCAAACGACTAGTCGGAAGATCCTGTTCAGAAGTGGGACAGGCAATTAAAAAAGTAGCCAAATTAAAAAAAAACCCCAAACTATATAAATAAAAGCACTGGCACTGTGCCTGCTGCCAGGTCAGAAAACTGCTATATAAGTCTCTAGAATAGTCTATAAGTGCCACATGGGCTCTTTCCAAATGCTATGATATTAAATGTGCTGAGCAGTGACTCGGGAGAAAACTATCTATCTGGCAGGGAGGAATGAGTCTATTCTCCACGGTCTTTTCCATCCCTGGCGTCTCTGCGCAGCCTGCCAGCCCCTGTGTCAGAGGGGTGGGGAGGGAACCGTGCTGGCAGCCCAGGGCCGTGTCTTGGATTGGGCTGACTCTGCTTCATAAAACATCCCAACAGCCTGCGTGAATTCTGAAGCCTCCAAATGCGCCTAATCCTGCTGGGCAGCGAGATGCCCTGTGAAAGCCAGTGGTTTGAAGCGAAGGGAGGTCGCCTGGATCACACCCGCACGCGCGCACGCAGAGTTGTGTCATTCCCTTGCTATTCTCTCTCGGATGAAGCTTTATTTCAAAGTTCGGGTCAGGCCCTAAATTTGGTGATCTAACGTCTCGAGTCTCTCTTGTGTCTTCTCAGGGCATGGGCTGCCACAAAAGAGCTTCGATAAATTGCCATGGTCAGTCATTAGTGTTATGCATCCACATTATCCTCCTGCCAGCAGGCAGCGGGGTCCCGGGAGCCACATCCCTGCCCACCCTGGGGGAGCCAGTGGCACGTCGCAGCGGGAACACGTGTGCAGGGGCACGGTCTCCCCTGTCTCGTGCTGGCAGGACCAGTACCCTGGCAGGACTACAAAGCTACTCTGCTTCCCAGGACGCCCAAGGGATAAGACACCTGTCTGGAACATGAAGAGACTGGGAAAATGCTGGCCCCGCTCCCTCCTTCCTTGCTGAGAGCAGCGGTTCACCTAGCTCAGTGTCCGGTCTCTGCGCAGCTATCATGGATGCAGCAGGAGGAGTTGGCAAGCAGATCACGTCACTTGTGCATGGCATTCATCTGGTCCCCAGCCATTTGTGACTCTAGAACTGACTGACCTAGGATGGATGACGTTGTAGTTATTAGCCCTCCACGCCTGTCTTTGCTATGAATTTCCCTGGTTGCCTTTTGAACCCATGCCAACCCCCAGTGCCCACAGCGTCCCGTGACAAGGGGTTCCCCTGCCCCGACATTAATGGGTGCTCTGAGTGCCCTGCACTGCCCAATGTGTGCTTGTGCCACATCCACCGTCTGTGTCCCTTGGCTCACCGCGCGGGAGCCTTCTGCAGGGAGATGCGGGGGCACCCAGGACCCATGCCGGTCCCACCACCCCCAGCAGCCCTGTGCAAACAGCCCCCCTCTGTGAGGTTTAGGAGCCATGTGAAAGAGCAAAGGGCTTTTTTTCCCCGCCTCCTAGCCAGCAGGAGTGTATTTTGTTCCTCTGCGTGTGTGTGTGTGTGTGTGTGTGCCCGTACATGCACAGGACCAGGGAGGAGCAAAGTTTTGGCCTGATGGGTCGCAGAGGGTGTGGGGACCACGTGCCGTGCATGTGTGGCCAGAGGAGGTGGTTCATTAGCCTGAGCAGCGCATCTCAGGTTTGTTGGCTGGGAGGTGGGTGAGGTGAGTGCAAAATACTTCATGCAATGTGTCATGAAGTCTGCTTCCCAAAAGAAAGTGAAAAAAAAAAGGAAAGAATAATGATACTAATGGTTGAAAGAAGCCGCTCTGGGCTGATGAGCTCCCCTTTGATGTTGCCGTTGCCTTTTGCTGCTTCCAAACCATGCTGCAGCCAGCGCCGCATGTAGCATCGCAAAGAAAGAAGGGGTCCGCTTCCCGGAGGGGCTGGTTCTGCCACTCCAGCCCTGCTTTGTTTCCCTTCTTGCTTGCTGCAAGCCCAACGCCGCTTGCTGCTCGTGCCGAGTGACAGACACCACTGATGGCAGCCTCTTCGGCGGCAGCAGGAGGCAATGAGCACAGCGTTCTGGCACGGAGGGTTTTGCAAGGCAGCAGGCGACTGAGAGCACAGGGGAGATACTGCATTTTGGAAGCCAAGCCCCTGTCTTACCATGAGGATAGAGGAAACAAGCTGAGGAAAGACATGCTACGGCCAAAGGAACCGTTTTGTGTAGGGGCAAGGAGAGGGGACTCAAAACCAGGAGACTTACGTCCCTTGTGTCATGTTAATCCTGGGCCCTTCTTCAGGTACCCGACTGTGCCACTGACTCGCTGCCTGTCCTTGGCTGAGCTGGCCGAGCCCTGTCGCCCCAGCCTCCTCGCCCGTGTCGGTCTGTCCTCCCTGGCAGACGTTGCGTGTGCAGGCACAGATTTAACCGGCTCAGTGGCCTCCATTCATCCCTGTCTCTTGCTCTCCCGCTGCGGTGCTGACAACTCATATATTCCCAGCACTGCGCTGTGGTTTCTCTCCAGCTTTGGGAGCCCATGTGCCAAATACTGCTGATCAGCCTGCTGACCAGCTGCATCTGGTGCATGCAAAGCCAGCCGGGAGCTGTGGAGCGTGTGCTCCTCTGTGACGGCTGCCCGGTACAGGTCACGGCACACGGCTGGTGGTGCAGGGGCAGGGCAGAGACCTGCTCTGGCTCCACGGCTCACATCCCACATCCATTGATAGGACAAGGGGTAATGGCTTCAAACTGGAAGAGGGTAGATTTAGATTAGACATCAGGAAGAAATTTTTCACTCTGAGGGTGGTGAGACACTGGAACAGGTTGCCCAGAGAAGCTGTGGATGCCCCATCCCTGGAAGTGTTCAAGGCCAGGCTGGATGGGGCTTTGAGCAGCCTGGTCTAGTGGGAGGTGTCCCTGCCCATGGCAGGGGGGTTGGAACTAGGTGATCTTTAAGGTCCCTTCCAACCCAAACCATTCTGTGATTCTGTGATTCTATGCCATCCTGTGTCCAGTGAGCAAGATGCCAGCCACTGATGCGGGAATCAGCCCTGAAACCGAGGGGTTTACGCTGCTCTCTGTCCACCCCCGGCACAGCAAAGACTCCCTAAAATGGGAGGGTAAATCTAGACCCTCCTTAGCAGACTTCTGGTCTGTCCTGAGCACAGAGTAGCAAATCGGTGAACTGCTCTGGGGAGGTTGATGTTGAACTGAGTGTGTCCACATCCGATTACTAATCCTGGATTAAACATAGGACTTCTTTGCCTTTTCTCTTTGCTTTTTGTCTCTATGCTGATCTAAGCCCCATAGCAAACAGCAGGAGAAATTTCTGCACCTGGCCGGGAGCCCACAGTGATGGTAATGACGTTTGGATGATCATACACTGGGGCAGAGCATGCTTGGGCAAAGGGATGGCCTCCTAACCTGTTTTCCCAGTCTGAGGTGGTAGTAATTAAGCAACAGATGATGTGCCTGGGACTTTGATCACCTGTTAATATCGATCAGGTGGGTCAGCTGAAACAAAGGCTGTGATGTTTTAAAAGAGGCTCTTTCCTCAGCAGTTGTATCAGGAAAGGGGATGTAGTGACTGCAGTGGTTTGAGCTGTATTGGGTTATTTAGCAGGAGGATTGAACTGTTGTGGTGGAGAAAACTTCTTCTATGCTGTGGAAGGCTGATGTTAGCCTTAGAAATGTCTCTGTGTCATGAAAGAATGGCACCTGGTAAGTTGGTATTTTGTTGCTATTTAGACAGGTATATTTCTTGATCTGTTGGAAGTCAAGAGTATTACCTGCTTCAATTTTGCTGTGCTTCTGAGGCCAGCTGTAATCCTTTCTGTGTGTGATGTCTAAATCGTGGGAAAAAGTCTGTTTAAGCAACTGGAGGGCTGGAACTTGTCCTGGGAAGCTCAAGACAGCTGGGCTGGTCAGTCCCCTTTCTGCGAAAGGGTTTGCATGCAGAGAGCCTGCCCCTTGGGTGTGTTTGAGGAGGTCCCAGGAAGGACACCACGCTGGAGCTTATCCTGGGAAGTCGGAGACACACGGATATGTCTAAATGCAGCAGCAGCCCTACTGGGGATGTGGTGCACATAGATCACTTCAGCAGCAGTAATGCTGTCCTTGTTCATGCGCATGCTGGGCCTTATGTGCATGGGCACTTGGGACTGAAGGAGTGCTTTTTTTATGTATTGACTCTCTGGAGTTGTACCTTGAGTTCAGTAGAGGAAAATTTGAGGAAACAGCATATCCCTCCTCATACCTCAGAGCCCTGCGCTCCTTAGCCCGACAACCCACACGTTCACCAGATTTAGTTACTGTGAAGAGGGCAGAGCAGCTGTGGTGAATTAATTAGTAACTTCCAGAGCTCTTGTAGCCTCTGGAGCCGGGTTATTACCTGTAAAGCCTTAGAATAGTCATATGCAGCTCTGTGAGCACAAGGACACCAGTGTTATCTGTTGCTAAAGGGGAAAGCACAGATGCCTGGTCTGATGTTTCTGCTGCTCTTGGAGATGGTGAAGAGGTGGGGACAGGTCCAGAAGGGATGGCTCCCACTGTTGCCCCGGGGTCCTGCAGGGACTTGCAGCTTTCTGGCATGGGGGCAGTGGAATGCACTTGCCCTGGGGTGAGCTGAGCTGGAGCTTCTGAAGCCCTGCATTGCCTCAGAGGGCTGCAGTCACTTGTACGCTCTTCAGATTCTTATTGTTGTCGATTTTTGTTTCTGGCACTGAATGAAGTGGTGTCTGTCCAGTTTGGAGGGTCACCTTCCATAGCTAATTATGGCTGTAATGTGTTAAAAGTGCAGTAGGAACAATGATTTAAAAAAAACCCTAAGGGTCTTTTGGTCCAAGCCTTCTTAATTGTTAAGCTTCTCATTGATCTTACAGAGCTGGAGTGACATCTGGAGATGATTGCCTTTCCTCTTCTATGTAACGTAGGAGTGTGCAAACTTCATCAAATGTAGACATAACGGTTATTCATGTGTCAGTAACACTGAGCAAGCCTGGGAAGAAGGAGAGTGTGTGATGTACATGATAAACTTACCTGGAAATCATAATATGTGTCTTTAAATATGGCCAATACAGGGATTTATTCTGACTGTTATCTTAAGAGTGCCCAGCGAAATGTCTGACAGTCTACAGGACCCTTATCAGTCAATGAGAGCTGGGAGCTTAAACCTCTTAAGCGCTGTTCATGGCTTCTCATATTTTTCTCATAAAAATGTTACCGCAAAAATAATCTTGGAACAGTTTGGAGGCTTTTACATATGCTCTTCGGTTTCATTTTTTTGGAGCCACAATTACTTCTCTGGCCTGGACTGCTACTTAGTTTTCTATGTGAAGTCACAACCTAGCTCTGAAATGGGCTGGAACTCATTAAATCTGAGCAGGATGTTCGGTTCTGTAGATCTCATTTGAAAGTCAGTTGGTGATTCTGATATATTATTACAAATTTACAGTTGTCCTTGGTTGATAATTATGTTCTAAGTCTGTCCTTCAAATTAATCTGAGTGCATACTCTAAACAGCTCTGCCATGGCTTTGGTTTAAGTAAATTACTTACAGGAATGACACATTTGTTACTAATCCTCCAGCCTCTTATAGCCAAATTCTGTAATTCTCTCCCAGACTGGTAATTCTTTCTTATGCAAGCAGACCTACTGACTTCACATTTATTCACCCAGTTCAGACCACCACTTAAGCACTGGTTAATTGTAAACATGTGTTTAGGTCCCATTGACTTCTGTGAGGCTTAAATGCTGTCTTGAATAGGCATTCTTTTCCAAATTGGAGCCGGAAAATTAAATTTGTCCCCCTGTATAAAAGATCAGTTCAACTGTTATGCCTCCAAAAGAAAGCTGAAAGTTCTGTTGGATTAAGGCAGGATATACACTTAAAGTGTAATAACTGTTGCTGAATACCTTGTCAAGTAAACTCTTATTCTGGAAGGAGCACGCACATTCAGAGAGGTTAAAGGATAGCTATTTTTGACACTATTTGTATGTAGATACAAAATGCATCTCAACTATACCTGGAAGATAATAATTTTGATTTGTGTGATTATTTAGTGAAAAGCCTGAAGTGATGTATAACCAGGACCACACCAGGGAATTTACAGAATTTAAAATTAATGACTAGCAAAAGCAATACTTAATGTAAGTAAAATAAAAGAATTGTGTGTATCTTATTTGAAGTGAGTCATTGCTACGCATTCTCTATTCCTGGTGCAAGCCTCCCTAATAGAGGCTCTGGCCTGTCAATTCTCATTAAAAGGAGGAATAGAAAGAGGACCAAGTTCTGGCTGTCCATGTGCATGGACACATGCCACAGATCCTGGGGGAGCAGCATGCTTTTACCTTTGTTTTGGCTATATTGAGGCCTAACACAGGAGGCAGACAGAGGTGGGCAAAGCTGAAAGCAGGTGAGATTCCTTCAGGAAAACAGGCTCACTGCAAGCGATAAGCCCAAGGAGTCATACTTCTGGCACAAAGCAAGCAGGAAGGAAATCTTATCAAGTCTCTTTGCAGTTCTTCAGAAGCAGTAAAAGAAAGGGTTAACCTTAAAAACATTTTCACCAATTACTTGGCTTTCCCATGACATCAGTCCTCTCAGCTTCTATAGTCCTTTGAAGAACATCACTAATAACTAATCTCATGTCTTTCATATAATCCTGAATTTTCCTTTGAGCCTTCAAGGAAAATCACAATTTCCCCTGTGCTAAGATTCACTTTGAATTTAGAGTCTGAAATTTTATACGTAGGACATTGTGAAGGAGTCCTGGGAGAGCAAAGAGATTTTTGCCTCTCATGTTTGCAAGACACTTGACATGAGTTTTGTGATAGCTTTTTAATTCTTTACCAGCATTGCAGATCTATGCATGCATGTGATGCATATCGTGTGCACGATGTATGGGATATACCTAAATATTCAGGTGTATTTAGGGCACAAGCCAAATGACAGGATGGTAGGGGTTGGAAGGGAGCTTTGGAGGTCATCTAGTCCAACTCCCAATGCATATGCATAGGCTGTATGACAGATTTGCATAGTTCAAAGGTGCTGGGTGATATGATGTTTATATGCACATTTGCCCCTCTTCCAGCAGCATCCTTTCTGATGTCAGTCTTATCACCACACTTTTAAGACATCCAGAGGTTTAAGAATACTTCCTTGAGCGGCTGTGGAATGTTTTTTCACTATGCGGAAAAAAACTCTGGTAAGAGAAGAGGGGTCATGTCTGGGGAAAGACAACATGCTCCTTCCCTATGAGTAGGCTTGAATACAGTGGTATTTCCACCAGAGCACAGCTCCCTTTTTATGGTGCACAGTAAATGCCAAGACGTAGACTGTGACTAGACTAGAGCATCCCAGAGTGCTCCAGATGTACCTGAAAAAGGGCATAATCATGTAAACACCAGGTGTAGTTCTTCTAATAGGACCCTGAGGGCTGGCTCGTCACAGCAGTGGCCTTGCAGGGATGTGAGGAGAGGTTAGCTGTTTCCATAGGTTGGCCATGCTCTTCCTTGCCGATCCATTGGGATGTTCTATGCACCCTGAACACAGGAAAGATGCTGAGCAAACATGGTTGTAAACCCCTCAGACCTGTGCTCCTGGTTGATTTTTTTTTTTTTAAATATTTGGGGGTTTTGCCTGTTAGTCTTTTTGCTTGTGTGATTTTTCTTGGGTTTTTTTTTCTGTGTGGATTTTTTTTTCTGTGTGCACTTTGAGGCTTCTGTTTAACTCTCAAAGAGCAAACAAAAGAGTTGAATAAACTTGCTGATGTTCCCCATTTCATGGCCTGTTGATAACTACACCATAACCCTCTCCATTGGATTCTTCATTTAAAAAAAAAGTAAGAGGAGGGAAAAAAAGAACCTTTGTCAGCCTCGATAGCACTATTCACTGTTTTACCAGCAAGTTACAGTGAGAACATCAGCTTCCTGTCCTTTCATTGAAGCCCATTGATCTTTCTCCCCAGTAAACAGAGCGGCTGTAGCTTTTGTTTGACTTGTGCTCCCCATTTGTGCGGTGCGTTTCAGGGATGAAAAGTGCTGTTGTGGCCGTTCTGCAGAAGGAGAACCAGGACAATGGCAGTGGGACAATGAGTGGGAAACGTGTGGCGGCTGTCGGAGGGGGACACAAGGCAGTCGGGCCACCGCCGTAAACACAGTGGCCTTTGGGGAAGAGGCTCGGAATGGCTGTGGCCAAGCAGCCTGGAGCTGAGCAGCAATGGGATTTCAGGCTGGGCATTGCTCACCTCTCCCTTTAAACCAGCTCTGCACAGGGCAGTGCAGGTTGGAGGATGGATGGCAGGATGTGCTTGTCCTGATGAGAAACAAAACCTCTCGAGGGTCCCAGGAGATAGGAGAGATGTGGCAGCACATCTGAGATCTCATTCTGGCTTTGTTGCTCATTCAGTTACCAGTTAATCACAACAAAAATTATTGCAACGAAGTGTAAGTCTCCAAGCTGGGGAAGTGTGCTGGAGCCGCAGGACCAGCTATGGTCATTTCGGAGCACCTTAACTAGCGAGATTTCTCTGCTGCAAGAAGATGGGTATGGGGGAAGACCTTTTTGGGTGGGTAAAGTGCCAACCATGGGGTAGAATTGAGGCTGAACTGGCAGATCTTGTGCCAGGGGAGCATGCAACCTGGGCGGTGGGGTGGGAACCCTGCAAAGAATTAAGACCTTTTTTTTCTCCCTTTTTTTCTCACAGTCACTGAAGTGAGTGATGCTTTAGAAAACAGAGCAGAGATCTGGGGTTTCCCTTGATGATGGTAAGATGGTCCAAAAAGGTGTGACTGCTGGCAGAAAGCAAATGCATGCTTTGTCTGCAGTAGCAAGAAACAAAGAGTTTTCTTGCCCTCTCCTGCCTTTCAGGCTTCATTTAAGCAAGGAAACTTTTCCTTGTTGACTTTCATTGTATGCAGGTATTTTTCTTGGCCATGCTGTCTGTAGAATTTGGTAAGCTTAAGTAAAAGAGAAATAATATAGCAAGTCTCAGGGAAATACTTCCTGTGAAATCCTAAATCCACTGAAATGGAGAATTGTTGATTTTTCTTTTGTTCTTTTGTTTCAATAGCAAAACTGTATTTCAGTGGGATTATGGCCTTTCTTAATCCCTATTTATCTATCTTGCAGTGATGTCTGGGAGGCTTGGCTACCAACCACAACTTTATAATGCCAGGCACTTGGCATCTACAGAACAAAACCATGAGCCTTCCCACCAAAAGCCTGCAGTTATGGCTATTCACATAAGACTTCTCAGTTTGGTGTTGTCTACTAATAGCCAAGCAGAAAAGCTCTTTAGCAGCTGAGGTCTAGATGTGATTTGTACCTAAAACAAGTAGATGCAAGGATGCATCTCTACCAAAATCAGTATCTCTGCAGGTACTGTGGAGCTGCGCTAACGGATTTGGGTGATTCTTGTTACCCTAGAGAGGCTTAAGCAGACCTTTGCAGCACTGAGTTTGAACAACTACTTCTTTTTCTCCTTCGTCTGCTTTCATGACTGTTGATTAACTTCTTACTTCTCAAGGCATAGTCCTTTCATGTGATTAGCCAATATACTCTCCCTGAAACCTGTAGCAGGAAACCTTTGCAACATAATTTGGCTGGACTGTTTCAGAGTCCCAAAACTTGTTTTTGGGCAGAACATGCAAAATGTGGAAAATCTCAGAACAGATAAGAATAGAACTGGATTGTTCCTCAGCTACAATATCAAACAGGGTTAAAATGTTGTGGTGACTAAAATCTTGTTTCAAAATAATTTTTAAAAAAGTAAAATCTGAAAAGAAGAAACTTTCAGAGAGATTTGACACAGCTCTGTTGCATGCTAACCCTCTCTTCACTGCTCTTACTGTAGGTAAATCTACAGAGAAATGAAGCTTTTATTATGGGCAGAATACAGTTGACCAAGATAGTTTTTGCAAGAAGCTTGTGTGTTGAGGCTTGGGCTCTTTTAAAGCGTTATGTTACAGCAGAAAATTGAATTATTTTTTTTTTAAATGAGATGGACACCTGTCTGTGTGATCTGATAAATAATTCTCCAAACATTTTAAATTTGGAAGCATCTATTTCATAGCCTTTTAAAAATATGCATAACGCACACCTGTTAGTGAGAACAAAGTTGTAGAATTTTGTGCAGAACCTATAAGTCTCTGTGCATCTATTGAAGTAATGTAACTGGCTGCATAATGCAACATGCATCTTGTGGAGGGTGTGAACCTAGAGCACACTTTTGCAATGATAGCGCTTGTTTTGAATTCATCCACCGATGCTCCACAGCTGATGTTTCTGGACCTGTGAGTGCTTTGCCTTAACTTGTATGAGTTTCACAGGGCAAATCAATGTTGAAAAATTATAGACAGGCAAAAGTCTCTGAGCTAGGGCCTAAGGAAAGGAACACCCAGGGGAATGGTGATAATTTATTTCAACAGCTTTTGGGTGTTATCTTAGTGTTTTGCTTGCATTGTATAAGTCCAGGTGTAAGTTATGCTGACAGAATAGCAATGCAAGTATAGTATACTTCCAAGTAAGGAGGCTCACTACCACAGGGAAGGTTAAGTTTAAAGAATATCAGTAATGCAAAGCTGTTGGACTAGTCAAGTGACATAAACCCTTTAAATGACTAAAAAGACACTTTTCAGCCTCACCATGTTACGGAAAGGTCACAGCCTTGTGGTGTCAGGCTCCAAACCTGTATAGCCAAGCAGCCTCCTAGCCCTTGATGATTTTTGGAAGGCGTGTAGAAGGCATCTCCTGAAGATTCATGATCTGAAAATGCTTTCCCCCCCCCAGCATCTTCTAAGACAGGCCTTGCCCTGGGAGGCAGTGTGGGCTGATGCTAACACCTGGATGGGACAGTACTGCTCAGCTGCCACCCATTTGCTTTTTGCTCCTGGGGTCCTTCCCTTGCTTGGCTGATAACTTTCAGGTGCACTGATAATTTCAAGAATAGTCACAAAGCTGCTGGGCACTTACAGGTGTTTCCTTTGCTACACCTGATGTGCTGGGGAGGTGATGCTGGTGCTGACTACCTCTGTCCACTGCTGCCAGGCAGGGTGGTGGGTGGCATCTACTGGTAAAGGCAGGGAGGAGAGGCCTTCCCCCTGTGGGGGAGGCAGGAGCGCTTAGGCTGCTGGATAGAATTAATCAAAGCAGATTTTGGACAGGGTAAAAGGGTAAACACACTTCTTCCTCTTCAGCACATGCTGTGGGAGGTTTCCAGCCTGCAGAAGTTCAGGCTCTCAGCTCTGCCTCCTGTGTGAAAGGCGGGAACCCCAGCAGCACAAAACCCTGCTCCTTAATGGCAAAACACTGTTCACCAACTCAAAATCAGGCAGGGAAAGAGAAGGAGAGAAAGACAAGGGACCACCTACATCCACCAAAAATCCTCTGGTAGGGTTCACTGCTTGAGCTCCACGCTTGCATAGCCCAGTGCACTGGCAGGTGATGGAGAGGTGAGGTTTTGGGGGAGACACGGTGCCTGCTGGGGACCTCCGTCCTGAACTCCGCACTGCCACTGCAACAAGGGTTTCCTTCTCCCGCCCATCCCTCTTATTGATTATATTTGCAGACTCCAGGCTGGAGCCTTGTGGTGGGCACCACGGGTTGACTTTGGCGTGGGCAGATCCCCACGTTTTACGATGGCACCGTGTTCCACTTTTGATCACTTGTGTGCAGCCCAGAGACTCTTTTTCTCCTCTTCTTCCTCTCTCTGGCTCTATTTTTTTTATTAATTTTTCTAATTGTGTGATTACAAATGGACATGCTTTGCCAAGGCTTATTAAAAAAGTGCTGCTCACTGTCAGGAGGCTTGCATTAGAAACAGGGAAGGAGGACTCTTTTCCCTTCCCCCCCCCCCCTAGTGTAAAGAAAATGGGGCTGAGGGATGGGGTAGGGATTAAGTAAAGGAAAAGGATGACAGGTGGTCTAAATCCAGCCATGAATTCTCCTCTTCAAAGGCAGGCTATTTCCTAGGTGCTTACATTCTCCCACAGAGTTTGGGGGATTAGCACAAATTGTGGCCTAATGATGCAATGAAGCTTTTCATGTTGCTGTTCTCCTTGTGGGCAGTTTGTGCTGTAGCCCTTAAGTATGCTCCAGGCTAAAACACTGTCAGGTGGAGCACAGGGCTGGGGTGATGGAGAGGAGCAGGAGCTTTCCCGGCTGCCCTGCCATCCTGCACGCACAGTGTGTGCTCACAAGCAATTTGATTGCATTGGAATTTGCTTTTCTTTTTTTTTTTCTTGCCTCTGTTGTTAAAAACTCTGGGAACAGTGGCGGTGGCTGCTGTTGCTAATGCATGTTCACATGCCTTGGTATTTTGAGAGGCCACATCAGAAGGGCCTTCTGTTTTAAGTTGCTATGTGTATCTTCTAGTGCCTTGGTCTTAGAAACATCCATTACATGTTTGTGCTGGAAAGACAATACTGGCCAAAGGGCTGGATTGCAGGGAAGTGGGATGCGCTTCAGGGGGTTTGGTGGAGGGGAAGGTGTCAACAGGGCAATAGAGCTGGGAGAGGATGATGGTGCATGCAGTGGCAAAAAGCCACGGAATATTGATTATGACTGCAGTCTTCCTTCTATGGAAGGCCAAGCCTGCCCTGTAAGGAAAAATTAACACAATCAGAAAGCAGAACCCCAGCAGAATTTCCTGGAAATACCACAGGTGGAGGATGATAGGGCCTTTGTTTTAAATCACTTCTGTAGTAGCGAACAGATCTTCCACTTAATTAACCTGGCTGTGGGCTTATGCTGATGCAAGCGCATAAAGCTTGACCCAATAAGTAAATCCCTGTGTGCATATAAATCCATTGATGAAACGGAAGATTTTCAGGTTTCCATTTTTTTTGCACAGGAATCTAGTTCAGGAGTGCTCTGGTCCAATATACTGCCTTTGCGGTAGCCTGTACCTCTAATGAATCTAATCAGTATGCAAGGACTTGCACTGGTGCATAGAAGTGCATGCAACATACTGCACTAAGCTAAATTGTTTTGATTAGACTTTAAAACCAATTCCTTATTTTTTTCCTTGAGGGGTTTACTTCAGAGTCAATAGAGCAATTCTGAATCTATTTAAAGATACTAGTCAAGACCTCTGTTCAAAATGCCGTCTTGGGAAAGATGTGGTGGTTGAAGCTGGTTACAGATTGCTAAAAAGTGTAACCTTTTAAAAGATTTTTTTTAACTGAAACTTTTCATGCAAAACCAGGCCTGTGTTTCTTGTGAACTGTGCGCCTCTCTTTCCAACTCTGTTTTCCCTACCTTTTTTTCCTGTGGGGAAGGCATGTTGCGAGGAAGAGAAATTTGTACAAGGCAAGCTGAAAATGATGTAGACTTCTAACAACAGCTTGAAGAACCGCAGAAATTTTCATGGCACTTGAGACATTAAATATTTGCTTTTCACTAATCTAACTTTGCTGCCTTGTTGGACTCTGCTGTTGGCACTGCAGAAGGAGAGAGCATCAGTTATGCTGAAAGTTTTAGGAAAAGTGTCCTGTTGTAGAGCTGGATACCATGGAGATAAAAATGCAAGTGGGTAGCCTATCTTAGTGCTTTGGATTGTAAAGGAATGCCAACAGACCTCCTAGGATTGGTGTCGGAGAGAAGGCTTCCAAGTGGTGTAGGGAGAGATGCTCCTTAGGCAAAGGTGATTTATTCTTCTCTTCAAGATTTTGCAAAGTGAACTGATGCTTCCTGACTAAGCAGAGGTCTGTGTTCAGGTCACTTTGGGCTGTTAGGCTTTTAAAGTATATAAAGCACAAACTTAAGACCTTAAAAGAAAGACGGCTCATATGTAATCTATCTATATATCTTAATTTGATGTCTTTACCATTGAACTGTTCCTGTGATGCTTGCGGTGGAACGAAATGCAGACACTGATAAGGCTGTGATTATATTTAGCAGCAGCGCAGTGGGAAGGAGAGGCTGCTCGGACGCGGCGACAGAATCGAAGCCAGCTGTAGCAGTGAAAGTCTCACAGGGTTAACCACAAAGTCTGCCTGCAGCTGCTGCAGCTCAATACCCAGCATTCACATGCGGCCTCACCAAACTGCCTTGTGACATTTTTGATTCATGTCAGGGACAGAGTACCATTGTTGGGGGGAAAAATAACTGTTTTATAAAATGTTCTGCAGGCTTTCAGTCATTTCAGTCTTTATTCTTTCCTCCGTGCCACTCTCTAGGTTGGAAAAAAGTTCTTCTCGCTTTACTTTTCCACTCCCCGCTTTAATAAAAATGGTTTTGGCTTGATTTATTTGGTTAAAGAGCATGAGCTTCTCCTTAAAGCTCAGGAAGAGGCTCATAGTTGGCCCTATTCTGCCTTTGTCATGTTGCTGTGACCCTTAGGGTTTGAGGGAGCTGCGCCTCTTGATGGTGTGACTAACAGAAGTGGCAGCACGCTTTTACCAGCAGGAAGAATACTGGGGTTCGGGGGAAGGGCCTCCCCTTTTGTAGCAGGCAACTGGGAAGGATTTCTTGAGCAATTCCTCTTTGCTGTAAGAACAGGGCTGCCTGCTGCAGGTCTGCTGTCAGACCGTCAGCTTGATTGCTCTGATCACGCCAGTGCAGTGGGCTCTGGGGATGGAGGCTCTGCTCGTTTACTCTTTTCAGTGCAGAGATAAAAAGCCTCTTTGTTTTTCAGATTTATGGAAAAGTTTTAAATTGTTTGTCGCTCATTGCCCTGGGTAACCCCATACTGTGCTGCTAGTTGGAGCTCCAGGGCCAAACACCTAGCGGCTGGCTGGGACAATGGGACAGTATGAAAAGGGCCTTTCCCATTCTCATTCCTCTGAAGGAAGTGCTGCTGAAGGGCCTCAATGCATTTTCTCAGCTTTAATGCCTCATTTGCTTCAAGCATGTACGAGGATTTGCAGTTTGAGAAAACAAATTAAATTAGTGCTGTTTCTTTTTTTTTTTTTGATTCAGCTTGTTTCTAAAGGAGTCATTCCCCACATCCATGTTAGAGCAGATGCTCAGATGGCGGTGGTTTGAAAAAATGTCCTGGTGAAAGGATAATTAAAAACAATGAAAAAGAAAAGGTTGGTGCCAAAGTGACCTTGAGTACAATTTCCCTGAAGTCAAGGTGTGCTGTAACACGGGGTATCATTTGACCCCTCATGTTTGCCTGTTCAGGACTTCAGACAGAAAGATTTTTTGCTGTAAAACGTTACAGGAGCTTTGCTGCCTCTCAGCAAAGCTGGACTGCGATGCTGGGTCCAAGTTCTCCAGGCACAGCAACTGCAGCTCTGTTTCAGGCCTGATTTGAGCATCGAGTTCAGTCTCTCCCTCGGCATAGATCTCACTTCTGTCACTCAGTTGGTTATAATGCAGACTGCAGCACAAACTGCAAAAGCAACACCTGCCTTTCTTACAAAACAACTCAGGGCACAGGTGATGGCCAGCTCAGCAGCTATATCATTGCTTTTCTGGACACCCCGGATGGTGACGACGCTACTGGGCACTTTGCAACACGCAGATGGACACAGTGCCCTGGGTGGGGTACAAGTGTCTGAGCTTGGTGGGTTGTGCTCCTCCAACCCTGTGCCTGAATAACGAGCTCTCCTGGGACAAGCAGCCCTGGGCAAGTCCCCCGATCTGCTCGCAGCATTTGGGAGCCTGAGGTGGTGGTGGGTGCCCATGTGCTGTGCTCCCTGGGTGCTGCTGGTGCCGCAGCAGAGCAGCAACATCCAGGCCAGCTCCTCAGAGAGCGGGTTCAGGCCCAGCAAAACTTATTAACTCAGGCTGCGTGCTGTTTGAAACAGGCTAAACCGCTCCAGGACTAGGAGGAGCAGGATAGCAGTGTACGTGCAGCATCGCACCCACACAGAGCTGGCCTGGGAGTCTCTGCAGCATGCCAGGCTTCATCCACAACCTGGATAAAGCACCTGCAGGTAATTGGGGAGCTGGCTGTGCCTGACTGGAGGGCAGTGTCAGGTTAATTAGACATCTGCAGGCTATTCTGAAACCCTTCTTTTTTCTCTTTGCAGTCCCAAAATGGGGAACTGTTTAAAATTAAAAAAAAAAAAAGAATGAAGGCCTTCTGCCCAGATTGGCATAGAACACAATTTTTACTTAATTGAAGACTGGTGCAAACTGATTTAATCTCTTAATAATTTCCCTTTCTCAGGTACTAAAACCTGTGGCTCAGCATGGCTTTTCTGATTTTCCTGTTCCTTGGTTTACTTTCCATATTTTGCATTCATGTATTTTCTTCCCTGATTCTTAATGTGCTTAGCCTGTTAAGAGGAATGTAAGATCTTTATAGTAGCATCTGAGATCATAATCTGTCTATATCAAAGGCCAGAATTATTCCCTGTTGTTTGTAAAGGAATTATTTAATAAGTATTCCTTGTAAGTGTCAACATTACACATGAGATGACATAACACTTGGGGAAAGTAAGGACTAAGCCAATATTCCCACACCAGCTTCAAAGCTAAATATGCTTTCACGTACAGATGCTTCCTATTTCTCATCTGTGGCTTCTATTTCCTCCTAATTAGAGTTGACACTGGAAGTACCGGTTCTCCTTTTCCTCCTCCTGGATGTTTTGATTGGAATGCTAATACCGTCCTCCTTCATTACCAGGCTCCGTGGAGCGGCGTGCCACATGGTTTAAGGTATAGGATCGGTTTTCCCGTAGAAGCTTAGCCTACCCCAATGTCAGAGGAGTGTTAATTTGCAGCTGGCTACTAGCTGCACAGCAGTCTGAGTCCTCGTGTGCCTGCACTCTTGGGAGCAATTGAAATCCAGACACAGATTTTGCCATTCTGGCCTACCCCACCCAAAAGCAAACTTCCTGTTAAATAAGCACAGAGAGAATCAGTCAGTTCTGCAAGTAAAATAGTAAAATCTTGGATGTTAAACACAGGTACACACACAAAAAATATTTTTCCCTCAGAGTGTTTCTACATGTTGAATACATCAATCTCTGCAAAAATCTGAAAGTGTTGGCCCCTGGGTGGCGAATAACTCCTCCAAGGCTAGAGAAGCCTCCTGTTCCCTGCAAAACCCCTCCCCACCCCCGCCCCTGCACCGTGCATCCCTCCCAGACAAATTCAAGCCCCCAAGAAACACTAATAAATTTGTGGTGTGAATTCAAAACATCAAAATGTCATGGAAAGTGTATGCTTTCTGTTAACAAGGCAAGTCTGATCAAAACATCCCTAACCCTTGCCTTCCCAAAGCAACCCCCAAGGCGGGGCACTGCAGGAAAGGGGACAAAACAGGAAAATGCTGTGGGTGTAGGTGCTCCTGTCCCCAGCTGGGGGTCTGCGGGCCCCAGAGTGCCTGCAGCCTCCTCAGGAGCTGTGTAGCTGCCAGGAAGCTGTAGTGATTTCTGGAGAGCTTACAAGCGTACATCTCTCTCTTCTCTGAAATCACTGTGAAGAGATTTTAAACAACTGGCTTCCAAACACATGTTTATCCCCAGGGAAGAGATTTGAGATTTCCCTGCAAAGATGTATCTTGCAGTCCATTAGGGTTGGGCGTGAAGGTACCCATCATGCTGCTGAGGCCCAGGCCCCAAGCAGGCGTCCCTGCACACAGAGCCCAGTGTCTGACTCGGAGATGACTCCTGGACCATGGGCTCCCTGTGTGGGCAGAGGCAGCCTTTCATCCTCCTGCAGAAGTAATGCCCAAATGTAATTCCTCTGAGCTGGTTGTTGCACCCAGCTCACAAAACTAGTGTTGGTGTATTTGCAAGTCTTTTGGGGCCACGGCTCCCTTTCCTTGTGCTGTGTTTGCACAGCTGATGTGGCTGAAGCTCTGCTGTGATGTGGCAGTGCAAATAACGCTGATAAAGTAACAACGGCTGAATCCAGGGGGACTTTCAGCATCTTTTCCCTACGAGAGTATGTAATGTTACAATGGCATGTGGATCTCTGCTTCCCCAGTGCCACCTTGCCAAATACGAACCCCTGCCTCATTCCTTCTGTTGTCCTTAAAAATAAGGGTTCTTCACCCGGTGTGCAAGAGCAAATCAACACACTGTGTCAAGATATTTGTTTTTATTTCAGTTCTGCAGAATTGGGTGATAGACATCTAACGCAGCCAGCACGCTTTTTAGCAAACACGTAGGGTCTTTTATACAAAATGGTAACAAAGAAGAAATAGCATTAAAATAGCTGATTGGTCACTTATACTTCACGTAACGAAAGCTTGTTTGTGCATGTCCTAATTTCTGTCTAGCTCATTATACATTTACATATGAAGTCTCCTCCTAGAGGTGTGTTTTTTAGTATTATAATTAGCTAAGTTAACTAGAGTTTATACCTTCATCGTACCAGCTACCACAAAGTTACTGTTTAATCTTATATCCAGTTGCGGTTCTTGCTTAGACAATGGCTAGTCTCGAGGTAGGTAACAGCAGATATTAGCTTTACAGACTTTCTGTTCTTGTTGTCATGGTCTCAGAACAAACTGTCGTGATTGCTCAATTTTGTAGATTTTTGACTCTTTTCAACATCACTTGCACTTATATTCAGGATCCCTTTGTCTCTGCTGTAAGCATCTGTCCCTAGGCATATTCAGGTGCCATAAAGCCTAGACTGTAACGGAGCTGTTTTGTATTGTCTCTGTGCATGTAACAACTCTGTGAAATCCTGCACAAAAGTGAAGGTTTATTGTTATTGTGCTTTGCAGACAAACTGGTGGAAAACAGTGATCCGGTATGGATCAACGGAGAGGATTTTGAGGACCTATTGCATAGTGTCTGCCCCGTTTTCCCCATAAGAGGTGTGGAGGTGTCTCGGGGCCTCTTGTGACCAGGAGAGATGGGAAACACGCTTTTCCTTCCCCTACATGAGGCAAGGGAAGTGCCTTCAACACTAGTGCACCTAGAATGCCTGGCTTTGCCCTGGGACCTCCGTGTCCTTGCAATTGACCTCCATGAAACCTTCCCGTCTCCTGCCAGGTAGGTGCAAAAGGACAAAGTGTCTCACAGGGCTGGCACTTTGTTGGCATAATAAGGAGACCAATATTTATCTTGAGACAAAGCTGTTCTTCAGCCATTTTTCACTTTTGTGACTGGGGTTGTGGGCTCTCCGCCTCTTTTTTGACGTGGCTAGCCTGTAGTCCTTTGATGCCAGTGATATTGAGGGGAAAATGGCTGCTGGAAGTGTCCATTTTAGCTAGAGTGAATGACACAGGGCTAATTTTCACATTTATTATTTAGGTTTCAGACTTGTAAAATGGTTATTTTTAGGAAGTGGTGAGGAATAGTAAACGTTGTGGTACTCTCTCTCAATTTCTTGTTAAAGTAGAGTGATTTTTACTTTGTTGGAAATGAGGGAGAGACAGCCGGCACAAGAGGCTTCATGCAAGCCTTCTTCATATCCCCAAGCTTAATCTGAAACTGCGTGAGGTCTCCTGCAGTCCAGGTCTGTGCTTCCCTTTTACAGACATTGTGGTGCTAATTGTGTTACAGCTTTGCACGAAGGACAAGTGGTCCCCAGGGACTGTGATTACTCCATCAAAATAATTTCCATCATTGATCTAAACGGCATTTGATCTAAATATATTTTTAGAGGGAAAATACAATGGCATCAGTCCAGGAAGCTCAGGCTTGGGAACACCATCTTCCAACGTGTTTGTATGCTGCCTTGTGTGTTTGTGGCACTGCTGCAATATAAATATGACAACTACCTCCTCTAATTTTCCTGTCTGTTTCTGTTACCACAATGTTCTTTCCGGAAATCCATGCAAAATACCATGGAGCTATATCAAACATTTTTCCTTGTCTTCAGTTCCTCAACAGTAGTTTCCTAGAAAAGTGATACCCTCCTTATCTATTTGTTAGCTCCTACCACGTATCACAAGGCATTCTTGCAAATTCCCATCAGCCATGACAAAGTTATCTTGTAGACTTATGTAGTGATTTTGATGGCTGTACGGACCTGTTTGTTTTGTTCTGAACTAAATTAATAACACTGCGATGGCACCCGCTCTAGCATTGAACTTCTAAAACTCTCCTAATATACTAATCAGCATGTCAGTGTAATATTCTTTCTGGATAGAGACAAGCCTGGTGAAACGGATTAGACATTCACATGGCATTGCATAATTCAGAGAGCAGGCATGGTGCATATGATTTGCATTAATAGCCTCTACCGCAGCAGCTTCTCACAGGTCTCTCTCATTAGATCGTATGTGGAAGCTTCCAGACTGTCAATCAATTACAGTAATTTCCTTTTCCATATTTATTCCATCACGATCGTTGACAGTTACCATTAAGTGACATTAATACAATACAATACCACCTTGCATTTTCCAGTGCTCCTCTTAGAGTGCTTAATCCATATAAGGCTGAGAGGCTCCATTATATTGGAAAAAGGTGTCTGCTCTCCCTAGTTCAGTGTAGTGTAGCTTGTCCATGGTGGGGAGGAGGACAGAGCGCTTTGTGTTTCAGTGTCTACGGAGCCCTCTGGGCTGCTCAGGAACAGGGTCTGCTGGATCAGGATGAAGGTAGCTCCTGCCCAATGGTGAGCATGGGATGCCGTGAGAGGTCAGCAGACTCATCAGGAGAAAAGATGATTTTATTAACTGCAACAGCTCAGTGCAGTTTGTACGGCATGTTCAGGTGCATTACCTTGGGCATTTTAGTATGGTGTGTTTATAGATGCCTTACCTCATTTGATGCCCATGGACCTTCCCGATGGAGTAATCCAAGCCAAGTTTTCAAATGTAGCAGCTAACGCTTAGGCATTCTTGTTAGAGAAACCAGAGCTCTTTTCTTACCCCACCCCTGCCCTTCCTGGCTCGCTGACTGTGCTTAAAACCTCCTGCACTGCCCTAGGTGAAAAGGGCTCAGAGTTACTGAATCCCTGTAGCAATAACTTCCCTTATTGAATAGGTGCAGTCCCAGCAGCAGCACCACTACAGGGCAGGGGGGTCTTTAGGCACTTTAAAAATAACAACCTGTGTGTGTTATCATGCTGGAGCTAATGGCCTGGTGGCAGCTGAAGGGCTCCTCCTGGTTCTTCCTCTGCAAAGCTTGTTGTTGTACCTGTGGTGAAAACTGAGACTGGTGGTCTCAGCCCTCCTATTTGAGATCCATCTTTTGAGGCTCACTTTGAAATTACTCTGAGGGGACAAACAGTGGGCGTGAAACCTGTTAGCAAATGTTATCTGAGAAATATACGTGTATCACTTCATCAAGCACTTGCGTGGTGGGTCAACTGGAGCAGTGCATATGCTTCTAGTCATTGCTAGCTATCACTGGTCCTTTGTTAGCCGAGGTTTGCTGAGGCCTCTCTTGCGGAGTTAGAAAGGTTTTTAGCCACAGCTCACAAGTTTTCTTAGGTCTTCTTATCCCTTAGATCCCTGATGTCCTCCCCAAATATTTAGAGGCTTAATTTTAAACTTAGAATCTGATCTTGTTCTTTGGAGTGGGTGGGAGAAGAAAAATTATCCTTTGCAGGTCAGGAAAAAAGGAATCGGTTCTATATCCCCCGTGGACTCTGCTGCAACGCTCCTCCCTGGCTTTCCCATACTGTACTAAAAATGCTCTCTTAAGAATGCATTGAGCTCCCTTTGCATTTTTGCTGCCTTTGTTCTAGGGACCGTTTCTGCCCCTTTTCAGTCTTGAGGTGCTTTTCCCAGCTTGCTGAGCTGACATGATGAGATTCTTTCACCACTTATCAGTAAACACTTCATCAGCAATTCTGCACATGCCCAAGGGGTTTTCCTCTCTTGTCTTTGCTGAATTTTCTGGTGCTTCTTTCTTCTTCATGTCTCTTCCTAGAGTTGGACACTTTAACACTTTTCCACTTATCCCCATCTCCCTCTTCTTTGATACGTGTCAGAGACTAAGCAGGATCAGTTGCCGCTGTGTCCCTGTTCAGGACCCTCTTAAAGCTACTGTTGCCAAATATGCTGGATGTCTTCTTTCTCACAGTGCTCTGCTTCCATCCTTGTCATTCATGGGTAACAGTTCAATGATCTTTCCCCTTCTCTGTCCACTAAGCTCATTTAAAATCCAAACAGTTTCTGTCTGTCAGCTCTCCTGTTTGTGACTTCCACTCTGTTTACTTCTCTCTTCAAAATCTTTCTTGTCACCTCTCATCTTCAGAATTGTCAGAGCCTCTCCAAGACATTCATTTCCCCATCCCTCTTTTGTTCTCATCTGTGGCGTCTTGTTCCTGTTCACGAGTCTGCAATTGAGAGGGTCCCCACAGTTTGTTGTACTGCCACCACGTTATTTTAGGTATGCTTGTTACTTAAGCTTTTCCCAGGACAGGGGTGGTCTTGGCTTCCGGTATTCGCCACTCTGGCTGCACCTCAAAGTTCTGCTTAGTTTGTCTATAATCAGTTCTGCATGGAGTTTACATAGTGCCTTTTCACTGTTTCAGGATCCTGAGTTTTTCTCACAATTTTAAACAAGTTTCCCTCTAGATAGAGATGGTCTGAAATTTGAATTTGAATTTCCCTTACATTTCTGTTCTTACTTCCAGGTTTTAGGGTTCTGCCTTACATAAGTATGTGCTAGGCATGGACTTCGGAGGCACTGCCAGACTTTGCCCAAAGGTTTGGGTGGCAATCATATCACAGTTCTTGGTTTAGCCCAAGCTGCTTTTCCCCCCCAAGGTAGAATAATGTACTCAACTTGCGTGCTGGCTAAATAATATTTAGGCATCTAAGTAACTGTGATTTGATTTTTACAGCTAGCAGATGATTTAATTGTGAGTTTTGAGCACTTTCCATTAAGCTTTATTGGGTTATCTTTGCTAACTAGTTATAGTTGATGGTGTGCATTTTTTTCTGATCGTGCAATCATTTGAGAATTTGGCAGCGTGTGTTCAAAATGTAACCAGTATAGTTTTTTTTCTTCTGTATAGAATGGATCATATTGCTTTCTGACATTAGTTGTTTCAAGAAATGCTTCAGTGAATATCAGTATTTGAACCAGAATTGTGTACTTGTCTACTCAAGAAATAAAACAGCATTTAATGTAATTCTGATCACTTGATCTAGATATTAATAGGTCAAGCTCAATGGGTAAACAATGATTTTGGAATAAAAACATATAAAACTTCAAAGGCTAAACTAAATCGGAATGATGACTATGACTGCTATATTTTCTGAGAGTTGAAAAAGATGCGAGTATACTACATCCTGTGAATTATTCCCTACCTTTCAACAATAATTATATGATGGATTTTTGTCTATTGGTGACTTAAAGCGATTCCTGTGAACATCAGTTTTACCTCCATTTACACAGGACTGGTATGCATTCCTCTAGTGGAATATGTCTCCACGGTCCAACAATATTCAAGATGCTAAGCACTTTCCTTGCAAGTGAAGGTACGAAGGGAAGAGCCACAGAAGAAGATTGCACCCCTCTGAATAGATAGTGTTAGTGACCTTCTTTAAGATCTGCTGATGAAAACTACTAAAGTACTGTATTAGAGTTGGATGTTGTTATTATTGCTATTACCTGCTTTTGCAAAGCTTGATCTAATGATGCAGCAGCCTGGGGTGGATGTGTGTTGGTTGACAGAAGAGATACACAAAACAACCCCCCAAAATCTAACTGGTGTGCCACCCACTGAAAGCATAATTTATACTGAAGACCTTTATAAAGTGTGGGGAATGCGTGTGCTGAGTGAAGTCCTATAGGATGAAAACAGGGAGTGGGATGCGTGGAGCAGTTGCGCGAGAGCTTTCACGTCCTCTCAGAGAAATTGCGTCATGAGGTACACGGGAGGCCTCAGCGATCTGTTAATGACTTGAGTGCTGCTCCAGGAGAACAATTGTGTAAGCTGTGGAACAACGCGTAGTATTTGTGTGTGATTAATGAGAATTTGTCATCTGAAATACAGTCAGAGCAGCGCCTTCGTAGCTGTGTGCCTCAAACTCTCAGAGCCAACCCACGGTGGAATATTAGAGGAATTACTCAGCAGATTACTTCCATGTTGTTTTTGTCAGCTTATTCATCCTAACGCCCATTTGATAAAAGGAAGGGGGTGTGAGAATTTGCGTTATGCGTTTTTGTTAGTGTCTAACTTGTGGCTCTTCAAAAGGTCATGGGTACTTGAAGCTGTTTCAGACTGGTCAGACCACGGCTATTAGTCACGGAGCATTATTCACTCAGTCCCTTTCTTTCTTTTCTCTTCCCCAACCTTTTAGCTGAAGAAGTGATCTTTGGAGAGGAAACAATAGCTGAAGGAAACCTTTTTTTTCCCCCGGATGTTGAGTTTTTCCACCAGAATTTAATAGAAATTATTGGCACACTGTCGGCTACAGGATGACCTGACCTCCCCTGCGACAGTTCATCAGAGCTGGATACAGGAGATGTCTTAGTAGTTTTGTCTGCTTGTTTTCCTGTCGTGTCAAGTGTGGTGGTTTTGCTGTACTCCTAGTCCTTACTAGGAGGCCTTCCAGGATTTAACTGGTTTTCTGTTACAGGCTCCTTGTTCTGTAAGAATTACTTAACACCATTCCTCAAAGTTTCTCTTTCAGTTGCTTCTTAGATAAAATAGCTGGGTTTTCAAAAAAATAAGTGAAAATCCGGCAATGTGTGCCTGGATGAGGACTCTGTTTGATACTCGTTAGTGCGACTTACCTATTTTTTGTAAGCGAAAACTGGTAGAGGCGTATGCTGTTAGCTGTTTGTATTGCAGTGGAGCCTAGTGAATCCAGCTCCTTTGAGCCTCTGTTTGTCTTGGTTCTGTATGGATATTAAAATATGTTCCTTGCCCCAAAAGTAAATCTGTGTGACAGACAACTGAGTGAAAATGAGAAATGTCAAAAATACAGGATATTTTAGGAAACTAGTTGCTGCGCACAATTCTTAGTCAATCAGCAGCTGTAATGATTTTATAAGACATTTTATATGTGAGTGTGAAGACTGGCAAAAAAAGAAGAAAGGATACTTTCTCCAGTGTAAACAAATGGAAGCTATTGTAATTTATATAAACTGTTACAGTCCAAGATGCAATGGTAGAACTGTGACCTATATGTTTTTGGAATATGCCTTAAAATAAACAAAGGCATATTTCTGTTCAGGTGATGAACAGAAAGGCCATTCAGACAATTGATATAAGTTCATGCTAGATTAATGTTTTATTTAGGTTGGCATCTAAATTTTAAATATCTAAAGGCCAAAGCTTATTTGAGTAAAGTCTTAGCGTTGATTTTTATGTGACCATGAACAGTAACGTGTAAATCAGACTATCCAACAGCAGATGGTTACTGTGGTCTGATCAGATCTTGATGTACAGAATGGGTCCAATAGCATAACGTACTTATGTAAACTAACGTTTTGTACAGTTTCCGACCCAGTTCATGGCTTTGTGGAGAGTACTATTTTTGTTGGTTACACAGGAGGGCTACAGCAATTTTGTTGTTGAAGTGTTTTTATGAGGAGGAAACCCCCTGGGTTTTCAGTATCTGAATAAGTAACAGTGCGAAACGTTTGCTTTCTGCACGCAGTTTCAATGTGCTGTCAAAATATCACCCGCCTGAAAACTAGAGCTTTCCCTGGGGGAGCAGAGCTGTGGGACAGCTGTGGCTGGAGCCCTGTGCACCCTAAGTCTTGTCTGAGGGTTGGGTCCTGGCCAGGTGACGCCTCCACCGTGTGCTCCAGCCACCCACAGCAGAGGGGTTCTTGGCCGGGGAATGTAGCCCTCAGGGAAATTTGAGGGATGTGAAAGGCTGTTGCTGATGGATCCTAAATGAGCATTTTTATTCCTTAGGTATCTTCTTCTCTATTTACTTTTCTTGGTGCTGCTGTGTTGTGATGTGCTGGTGAAGGTCTGCAGAAGGGCCTGAGACTTGAACTTTCCTAGAGTTTAAGGTGCTCATGTTCCAGGATTTTCATTAGTTTGTTTCCCTAAGTGCAGTCTTTGCTGATTTCGCAATTGAGCAAATTATTCTTGTAGTAGTAGTGTTGCTGCTGGGATGGATGTAAGGCCATAAGTGAGGCAAGGTTTGTGTGGAGGGAGGGGTACGTTCTTGCGGAGGACGCCATGTAGCTGTGCAGATGACCGTGTGTGCTCTGGAGCCTGTAGGCACTTCTCTAGGCACAGAAGAGACAAGAACGAATGTCAGGCAATGTGGTGGCACATCTCTGGGAGGAAGGGGTGAAGCCTCCTGCAGCTTCAGCTATCACACTTCTCATTTTTCTGTTCAGAGAAGAGGTTAAACATTGTTTATCAGCAATGGCTTTCTGATATGTCTCCCTGTGTTTTCCTCCCCAATTCTGAAGCCGTATTTCGTAGAATCACAGAAAAGTTAGAGTTGGAAGGGACCTTAAAGATCACCTAGTTCCAACCCCCTGCCCTGGGCAGGGACACCTCCCACTAGACCAGGCTGCTCAAAGCCCCATCCAGCCTGGCCTTGAACACTTCCAGGGATGGGGCATCCACAGCTTCCCTGGGCAACCTGTTCCAGTGCCTCGCCACCCTCACAGTAAAGAATTTCTTCCTGATATCTAATCTAAATCTGCCCTCTTTCAGTTTTAAACTGTTACCCCTTCTCCTATCACTACACTCCCTGATAAGGAGACCCTCTCCACCTTTCCTGTAGGCCCCCTTTAGGTACTGGAGGCTGCTATAAGGTCTCCCCGGAGCTTTCTCTTCTCCAGGCAGAACAACCCCAGCTCCCTCAGCCTGTGCTCACAGGAGAGGTGCTCCAGCCCTCTCATCATCTTCGTGGCCCTTCTCTCTTCTTTACTAGGTGCTGACCTTGCGGGCAGGCATGGCTCAGGCTACGCCTGCTGCGTATGGCAAGGCTGGGGTTTGCCACCTTTTTTGCAAAACCACCCTCCACTGGGCTAGTTTGTGGTGCTTGAGCACACGGGGATATCTACTGCCCCTAAATACCTCTGTGCTCAGGTGGGTGAGTTAGGACTGTTGCAAAAGTGTGCACAAGTGGCTCCTCCTCGCAATGAGGTGTAAATGGCTCCCTGTACAGTTTGAGGCCGCGTGCCTGCCAGGGATAGGGTCCTCACTGAAAGCTGCACCTGACCACAGCCTTCCCCTCCCCACCCCAGCAAATAAATAACATAAACAGCAATAAAAAGGAAAGAGTGGGTGTTTTAAAGCAAGCCTTCTGGCAGTGAGCAGGGGACAGGCACGCTGCTGCCAAGCCCGGGTGACCCCCTGCGCTTTGGGGGAGGGCTGCTCCCTGCTGAGCTCACCTCGTCCCCCCTCAGCCAATGCCTCTGGGCTGATCCACAGCGTTGCCCACTCCTCTCCCCTTCCCAAGCTCCATATGGTGGGTTGGCTGAGCTCTGGGTGGCAGGCCACATTTGTTCCCCCAAGGAAATGGTGGCTTGTGAGGTGCCTGCTACCTCTCTGCCAGGGAGAGGGACAAAGACCTGCGGCCTCTGTGGCTGAAGTCACTGCACACCCTGCTTTCTCACTGGGAGCTTTGCCTTGATAAAGGCACAGCCAAAATTGGAGGGAAGGCGTTGGACCGTCACCCCCAAATCTTCCTTATGGGTGTCTCTTGTGTCCGCTTGCTCCACTTCAGTGAATCAGGACCTAGTACCTCATGGGGCCTTGTGTCCTTGAAAACATGTCTGCCTTCTGCTTTTGAGGGGGTTAGTTGCCCTTGTGCTGGCTGGTCCCTGAATTGCAGATTTGTGCTATATGGTCCTTTCTGTGTTTCATACTGCTGGTGCTCTGTGCTGCCATTTAGCGTAGATTCAGGTCCCAAAATAACCTTGAGGCTCTCTGGCTTGGTGGGGAGCAGATGTGCTGGCAGCACGGCGCACTTGGCTGTGGAGAAGGGGGATGTTCTGGCTCTGCTTTCCTTGGAGCATGTCTCTTCCAGCTAGTCTCTTACGTGACATTAATGGCAGCCTAAACATATGGGCAGGGGTACAAGGATTGAGCAGTGGCCCGTGTGTGTCAGTCCATGGGGAATGGATGTAACGCAGGAGGACAAGGTACAAAAAGGGCAACCTGAGATGCACCAGACCTCGTGTGATCCAAAGGAATTATTTTTTTTTTAAATCATCTTTGATTTAGGGAGTTTCCATTCTTCTCTGGCTACAGATCTGCAGTTGAATGGTGCCAGCTTTGTATGTAATCATAAATATATGCATAATTTTGATATTGTCTCCAGAAGTATTAGAACCTCTTGATAGAAAAATTGCCAAGGGGGTTTGCATAGTTAAACCTCAAAAAGACACAAAAATCACATGACTGGTTAAAGCAAAATCCTGAAAATATTTTATTCAGCAGAGACTATTGTAATAGTTGATAGGAAAACCAGATTATCCAAGAGCAAGAGAAGGGAGATGGTGCCAAGTTAGCTGATTGCCTCCTCACCACACTATGACACTCGATTGCTTCAGTGCTTCCTGCAAGGTTTCAAGACCTGGTGACTTCTGTAAATGTGCTGTACGCTTGTTATCCAGGTGTCTGCATTTTTGCTTCCCTTTAACTTATGGTAGATAGAGAATCATCATTCTAGCTACAGGCACGACAATACAGCCAGGTGTTATCTGAACTTTGGATGCAGATACCTGCCAAGCACCTGAGTCCTGATTTGCAGCAACTCGTATTGCACATTTGTGGAGAATCTTCCCATCATGCCAAATTGGAAAGAATGGATTTGGGGATGGAAACTCCAATTAACTGTTTGAAAGCGTATGCCAGGCTCCTTTCACTTGGAGCTTTAAGCAGATAGAATCATAACTCCTAAAAGGTGAAGGGTAAATCAGTCCTCATTTTAGCTTACCTTTACTCTCTCAGCTTGTTAATAACTGGTGGGTCCTGGCAGAAAATATTTTTTCCTTGACTTGTGGATAGTATCCATAAAATACTCACAGATGTGGCAAGCAGCTGCATTGTGATGCTGTTCTTAGAAGATGATGTAATACTGCGTTAATCACTTCTGAATCATTACTGATTTATGAATTGAGAATGTTTGCAAATTATGGGTACATCTTGCTAGCTCAAGTGAAATTCATGTCAGCTTGGTCAGGTGGTACTTCTGGGACTGTTGGTCAGTGCTCCAGTCGGGGCGTTTGCTCCATTGGCATGGTCTTTTACATTGGCTTTCTGGAAATACTTCCCATTTTGGTGGGCTGTCATGGAGGGAGTCCCTAAGGAAAGGTAAAATGCTGACAGCTATGGCACGTTGTGCTGGCAGTATTTGGAGCTGTTGGTGGAAGAATTACTTGAAGCCATCCATCCCTCGTTCTAGACACGTTTCAGATGTTGGGGCTTCTGAAGAATGAGGCGGTAGGTTGAGAGATGAAACACTTGGGATCCACAAAACCAGGATGCTGGTTCTGAAAGGGGCCCTTTCTTCTCTGCATTAATGTTTGCCGTGTGGTCAAAGAATCCTCCCTTGTCTCCCATTTCCTCAGGCTCCAGTTAATTTCCTGATGTCTCTGGCAGCCGATGGGCAGCTAGGAGCAGGAAGTTGATAGAACCCAGTTTTAAATCCATGCTTTCAGTGAGGAGCTGTTAGTACATGGACACCTAATTAAAGTAATAATAACATATCTAACATTTACCTTGCACCTTTTCTTAATCCTCAAAGACCTCAGCTGCCTTTGAGATGGAGCACAACATGCTGATTGTGCATAGTAACATCACAGAATGGTTTGAAGGGAGGGGAGAAATATCTGGTCCACGGAAAGTGCAAGAGGGCATAGTAGAATTATAGTTATTTCAATGAGACAGAATAATGCTCCAGAAAGGAGAAACTGCCCTACTGACAGGGTGCCTGAAGAGAGAGGCACAGAAAATGACTGCTATAAAGGACCTGGTCTTTGTAATTGCAGGAAGTTTTTTGCTGTATAAACCCAAACTGAACCTCTTTATCCTCAATTTAGCAGATGTGTCTGCTGGATGTGTTTAAAACAAAATAAATGCAAGATATAATTCCTTTTTCTTTCTATTTTTAACTAGTCTTGTTTGTTTTTAATGAGACGGTTGCGTCCTGAATTATTTGCAGGTTTGATCACCCCGGTATATTCTGGGAAGAAAGACCTTTTGTCAAAGAGGCTGTGGAAAAAGTAGAAAACCTTCAGACTCATGCCAGGTTAAAGCAGTCTTATAGATCATGCTATAGAAATATTGACTGTGATCAACAGGAGTACAGCAAAGCCAACCGATTATGAAGACCAGCTGAAAAAAGAAACTGCAGATGTAAGATAACGGCTTTCCCAGAATGTCCGTGGTAAAGGCTTTGTGGAAATTAGCGGTGGGTGCGCAAACATGTACCTTCGTGTAGGACGAGCCTAGTTTGCGTGACTGGGTGCGGATCCAAGTTTTAAGAAGTGGGGTGTTGCACCCTGGGAGCCCCCTTGCTGATTGGTTTATTACAGAATAGTCTGTAGTCTGGGAGGATTAGCTAAAATCAAGAACAAACCATCCTGAAGGAGTTGGCTTTTCTGCATCTGGAATCATGCCACAATCATTTAATACAAGAGAATCAGCCCTATAGTCATGGAGGGAATTTTTTCAAGATCTCTTGTTCCCAGCATAGCTGTTGTGCTCAGTTGATGGCCATTAAACCAGAGGCTTATTTCATTTTTATAAGAATTTTCTTGCTTGAAAAAAATGAAAGTTATGAGCTGAGTGCCCTGTATTTGCTACTCCCCAAGTGGAATACAGAGATGAAGGAGGGAATTTTGGTGATAGCCAACTGCTGATTGAATGAATTGCTTTTAGCAGCATGGAAAAAAATTGTGAGAACACCGTGAGCTATTATTTTACAATTATCCTATTTTTGCCACTGTGGGCTTCTTCAGGAATCAGACTCTGGGTAAAATACTATTTTTGGGGTTTTTTTGTTTTGTTCCTGTAGCTGCTGGATATAAATACGCACTTCTTTCCCAAAATGTGGCTTTACCCTTATAGCCAGTCAAGATGAGCACATTAATCTCTGATTTTGGTTGCACCTTTGTCAGATTTTTTGGGGGAATATTACACTGTTTTGGCTTCCCTGGTTGGTGAGACTGAGACTATGTCCTTTATTACTTTGTTTAAACTGTCTCTGAGATTTAGAGATGGTCTCTCCTTGACCTTTGAGAGTACATGGGTTCCCACCAACCCTTGCTAGAGCTACCTCGTCAATAGTGTAACAGGCAGAGGTCTTCTTCCTGTAGAAATGTCAGCAGAGTCTTACTGTTACCTTTCTATTGAGCAGCGGTCTGCCATTGGACTGGGCTAACTTTTTGGAAGGAGGGAAGAGACAGTTTTGCCATGCGATGCACTTGTTTCTGAAACCAGCAAAATCCAAATGCCTAGAAGCTCGGCTTTAAAGCATATAGTAAAGTTGAGCCATCACGTATGTCAAGATTACTGGGTCTGTGCTTAAAAATATTAGAGGGTTTTTCATCAGAAAAAAATTTAAAATAATTTATATGTCTAATACATTCAGATAATGT